>NW_018127922.1:2224445-2310393 GCF_001952655.1 Monopterus albus | reverse complement strand
ATTTCTTTTCAGCCTAGAGGGTCTAATAAGTAGCATTAAGGAAACCCCTCAATCAGAAACACATACAGTACATAAACAGTGGGCAATATGGATCACAGTAATTCCACCTTATGATGCAATTAAAAGAGTGAAGCTCTTGAGAGATGGGAAAGGCAACTAGCTTATCTCCAGTTTGACTTTTCTTTTCCTTTTGGAGTCTCAGGGCAGCAGTGTAACTTATGAGAAAGGTCAAGTACCTGTGCATGACAGCAAACATGCATTCAATGGAAATGTGTGTGTATGCGTGTTTCAGAGATGGACAGAAAGGAAGATTTGGCCAGTTAAACCTGTTCCTAATAACAGAAAAATGCACAGAGGGAAAACTAGAGGAAATGGAGGGGAAACAAGTGGGAGACAAAGAGCACAGAGGGAGGTTAAGGGAAAGTGAGGCTGATTTGCTGCAGATGCTCTAGTCTAGTGGGAAACTGACAAAGTTGATCTTTTATGGAAATGGGTGTGTTTATACTAGTGTGTGGTTGAGTGAAAAAGATAGTCCTCCATAATTAAAACAATGTTTGACTAGTTGAGGGCTTGAGCAATCACTTAATGGTTAAAAAATGTGAGTCCGGCAATTTTGAATGGAATCATAATTAGTTTTCTCCTCCCTGAACCTTAAGGAATCTAACACTCCTTTCATCCTCAGTGACCACTTCTGAAAAGCCCTTGAGCAAGGCTATAGTCTCTTCATTTTCATCTTGTAGTGCCTACTAATGTTTTCTGGTATAGAAGAGAGTAATATAAAAGTTGGCTCAACCGACCCTTTCACAATATACCTGCTCCATTATGTTCACAACTAGTTAATAACCTTGTCTGTCTTCTATTTGGGCAACTAGTCCTCCAAAATTAAATTACAAAATATTTGTAATTGTCCTTTAGAAAGACAGAAAGGTTTTCTCTGTGTAGAATGGAGAAGAAAAAAAAACTCATCACCTGCCCACATTGCTACAAATTACTGTTGAAAAGTATTAGTATTAGTTTAAGCACAAAAATTACTTTGTTTAGGGTTTAGCAGTAACCAGTGTGTTCTACTGGATTGGCAAATGCACTTGTAAAGCTTTATTTATGGTTCTGCGCTGAATCTACACCGTAGGTAGCACGTAACCTCCGAGCCTACGCTCTAGCCAAACACGCACCTCTCCAGAAATGCAACTGCACACTGTGGTGACACAGACCACAACAACTGTGATTGGCTGCATTGCATTTCCGCGTTCATCGATCGAGTCACGTTAGCCTTTGTCATGGCGCCCATATTTTCTACAGTCGATGCTCACAACCAACAATATGGATAAACTATCTCAGCACAATTAAGAAGCCTGAAAAAGTAAATATTAGGCAAACCTGAAACAGGACTGTGGGAATTTTTCTGCATGTGCACATAGTGTCAACCATTAATTTCAGCCAAGACAACAGCCGTGTGAATGTTGTTCAGTCATAACCAGAGTCTTTCTTGTTATGTGCTGTATTCTCCCACGAGAAAATGGGTGCTGTATCCTGTGTCTCTGATTTATTTATTTATTTTTTTTCCCACAAACTGTAACACATATGTAAACAGTTTTTTTTTTGTCACTTAGTAGAGTATTGCAGTGCCACTGGAGTCATACCCTAACCAAAATCCAAGTAATAACATAAAAAGTTAAGGGTTTATTTTATAGGGAACAGATTTTTGTCAGCAAATGGGCAGAAATCCCTAATGTGATTAATATAAATCACCCAAGCTGTACACATACAATAAACATACATGTTCAGTTTGTGTAAACTGTTCTTCTCTTCTCTAGGTCCAACAATTTATTTTTCTTGCCCCAGCTCTTAATCATAGCCAATAGCATCAATTCAAAAAATGCCTATTCCACAGATTGCATAGACTGTGTATTAATTAATATTTTCCTCATCAAGTGCAAATTAAAACAGCCAGAGAGCTAAACTAAGAGCTGTAACCACAGGATACTTAAGCTCTACAACGGTGTCTCTGTTTCTCCTGCGAGTTGGAATCATAACTCTGGCTCTGATTATGTCCTCTGCTTTAACACTGTGCCTCAGGCCCCCAGTTGTTGTTTTAAATCTTTGCTAATTGTTGGGCTTTGGCTTGGTTCCTTCCATCACCTTATGAAATCCAGTTCATGTAATTAATGTGCAGTGTGTTCTGTGTGTGTGTGTATGTAGTTTTACTGGCTGGTGATGTCAATGTATTCAGGGCATGCTTCTGTAAATAGAGTGAAGTCATATGCAGGGATCATTTCCACTTTCCTTTATATGAATAATATTATTGTAAACCATCTGTGACCTAACCTTTTTGACTGTAACTTTTCTGCTGAATAAAAACACATGTGGCCGGTTTGAAAGCTGAGTTACTGATTAATGACATCACAGCTTGTAAAAAGGGAGTTTCTAGTAATGAAAGCTGCCATGATTTCCCACATAGAGTTTAGTTTATCACAACTGATAATTAAGATTTAAAGCAATTTTGTCTTCTATGGGTGATACTTTTTGCCAAATCCCTTTTTTAAATTTGGACCTTTGCTAGTGCTTAAGTGAACATTTGAGGATGTTTGTGTGTTTGGACAGTGGATAGGTCTGTGAATATATGTGTACATGTTATGCACAAAGGATGTCTTTCTTTAAAATGCACGCAGCATGTGGGGAAATAGGGAAGGAGTGTGTTTGTGTGTTAAATGATGGTGGTGGTGGTGGGTGAGGGCCTGATTTCAAGGTTGGACAGGAAATGCCTGTGCAGATGTCACAGTAATGTGGACATAGTGAGAACGGTACACAGGAAACAGCCTTCTCTGCAGCTCTCTGTATATGTGTGTATTTATATGTGTGCTTGTGATTAGCAAGCAGAAGAATGCAATAACAGTCAACAGAACTAGGGGGCACTATACACTGATGCAAATGAAAATGTTTCTTTCATAGTCTTCACCCTATATATTTATGCAAAACTGGACAACTGGCTGCTTTGACTTGACACAACCTCTTAAAACGACAACGACCAACAATAACACTAATTTCATATTTGAGGTTTTGTACCAAAATGACACCAATTAGGTCCTCAGTATAGCCAACTACCTTCTCATGTCACTGCTGCTACACTAGGACAGCTCTTTTGCTCTCATTGCATACATCTAATATGTTTATTGTTACTTTGCTAGCAGTGTACATCCTGTCTGGAACTGGGGAGGTCAGCACCAGTCCAGCAAATAACGCACATAAGGTTGGTTGAGAATAAATATTATAATTTTACCATCAAATTACAATCTTGGTTCAAATTCTGGGACATGTTGACTCCTCTTATTTTGTTTATTGCCTTTTTTGTCTTGTTTATTGCCCAATAGGTCACCCATGCAGGAAGTAAGACACCTACCAGTAGGGCAAATGGGTTATTCGCTCCTTCTCAATTAAAGATATTTAGGGAGAGAAGCAACGTTTAGGGAAAAAAAAAAAAAAAAAAAACACTAAACCTACAGTATATTCATAAAAATTGACTAATTATTCTGTGCACTGTTATACTGCTAGCAATAAAAAAGAAAATTATATCTACCTAAATGCAACACAAGAACCACATGAATGGTCTTTTAAAGGCAAATTAAGTTATTTAGACCTGCATTTTATAGTTTCAAACATGGGTAAACCACTACTACCAACACTTCTTTATTTGTAAATGAAGGAAACCATTAGATCATAGCGCACTGGTTGTTCTGATAAAACTGAATTTTAAAAAAAAATCAGTCTTTTTGGATCATCATTTTATGTTAATGTCATGGTTTGAGGAGTGATTTTAGGAATACACGCACACTCTCTCTCTCTCTCTCTCACACACACACACACACACACACCTTCCACCACTTGGCCACTGCTCTGATTGACAGGCAGACAGGTAAAACACAGGGCATTTTAAGGGTGCTCAGGTGTGTGTGTGTGTGTGTGTGTGTGCGCCTCATCACTATTCATCAGGCTCTGCCGTATTTGCGTCTCATCTGCATACTGGTCCAACAGGGAACAGATTAGCATTAGAGAGAGAGAGAAAGATGGAGGGAAGTTGAATCACTTTAATTTTTAACAAGATGATATGAAGGAGACACAAAGACCCAAGCACTGCTGGTGCTGCTGCTGACACAGCCAGGAGAGAGAGAGAGAAGAGGGGGCTCGGCAGGGTGGGATGTGCATGTGTGTTTCAGTGGAGGGGGGTGTGTGAGACAGCTACACCACGAGGTAAGGTGCACCGCTGGCATCAGTCATAAGAGAATGAGAGTTGTGGAAATGGAAATAAACAGCAGATCTGTTTTCCAAATGAAAATAACATTAAAGACAATCCTGTGTTAATGTTGAATATTGATCTCGGTGTGTCTCTGCCTCGCTCATTCATCACGTGCTAGTAGGAACTTAGCTGAACTCACATCAAATATTCATAAATAAATAAGTGGGATAAACATACCATAGTCACAATGGAGTCAATACCTCATTAGTGGACTGCACGCAGGCAGGCAACACACACACTTTTCTGACATGCGTTACTTATTGTAACACACTGCAACTTCTCAGCTTTGTTCACTGCTTGAGTTTCATTAAACCTTTTTGTTTAATCTAAATGTGCTGTATGAGTAAGAACTTTAGATTTATATTAGACTTTTTAAACTGTAGATGTCTGAAACATTTGTACTACTAATCAGCATGCTAAAAGAATGCTGTTCAGTGAATGTGCTCATTTTCCATGAAAGGTGAACTGAACGGATTACTTTGCAACTAAATAACATGAATATGTGAGCGATGAACTGAATGGCAAAGGCTTCATTCAATAGAGAGCAACTCTTAACACCAGTGCACTAAAACAAAGCTTCCTCTCCAAGTTTCCTCTAGAAATTCTATTCTTTTGTTTTCACATCCCCACATCAGTACTATTGTATCCTCTTAACACAGTGACACGCCACCACTTGTGCTACGTGAGCCTTAAAACAAACGCATCCTTGAGCTGCAGAAGATGGCCGAACCTTAAAGTGGAAAGAGACCAGTGGGGCTGTGGGGAAAGACTGAGTTCACTGGCAGAGTATTTCAGAGATCCACTGCCAAGACACGTCCAGGTATATCCACAGTACACGTCACATAAAAAACTGATTCTATAGCAGGAAGTAATTAAGTAAGTTTATCCTCTTATTTTTCTCTGTTTCAGACTCTCCTTCTGTCTTTCACTGTCACTCAATCCCTGCCTTTCTCTTGTGGTCCTCACACCTTGATTTCTCACTCCCTTATGCCACATTCAAGCCTTTTATGTCTTTAATTTTCTTCTCTCTCTCATTATGCCATTTAACTCCCTTGGTCCCTTCCAGTCCCTTTATCTCTTTGCTCTCAGCTCACTTCTAAAATCTTATCACAGTAAAGTGAACAGTTTACCTTGTTACAAAATTGGACTTTCACTGTAGATTGTGCAGATTTGATGCCTCCCTAATAAACATGAGGTGTTAATTTAAATGCAGTGATGAATTGTTATTTTATGGAAAACAGCACCACGGCAGTTACAAATGTATGAAAGAGTACAGTCTGATTTATCTGACGGTAAATCTACACTGCTCCCCTACAATGCACAGATGGGTGACAATGGAAAGTGTTTTAGTAAGGCCTCCTGAACAGCATCAGTTCTCCCTAGACTCTTTATCTCTGCTGGAGAGACACACACCATTCTTCCAATAGATATGGTTTTGATGATGCTGATGAAGAGTACCGTCTAACACAGGGCTCTACAAACTTTTTGCCCTCAGAGAACCACTTTGGTGAAATGAAAGTGGCCAAGAGCTACTAATGTCTAATATTACAAGTTACATTCATTCACATATTGTATCAAAAACATCTTCAAACATCAGAAAGTCAACCCAAAACGTTTAGCCTACCTTATATTTGATTGGATCCATGTACAGTTCTCTATGTAATTTCAGGTGTTGCTAAAAACACGGGAACACAAAGAGCAACGTTTGGCTACTTTAAACATCTTCCTGCAATTGCATTAAAACACACGTTCACCTATAACACACAGACATAATGCACAGTTTAGACTGCTACTTACCCTTTCCGAGGATATCATGCTCCCAGATGTCCACTGCAAATAAACGTCCATAACGCAGCTTAGAAATCGTAGAAAAATGAGATCCTCATAACGCCAATCCAGCTCACCCAGTGGTCCGTAACACAGCAAACAACTGCTAATAGCTAATTTGGCGTAGCGTTATTCAGTTTACTCAAATGTAGCCTAAAAATATTAAAGGCCACAGCGTAAATCAATGGCAACATATCTCCCGATTCTTATAAATATTTTTCATTTCATTTAAGTTAATAATTTTAACGTTTAACTCAATATTATCCAAAAAAAGAGTTGCTAGCATCACTGACCTACGTACCTGACCCAAACAAACTTAACAGTAGCCTAACTCATTTGATTGACAGAATATTGACAAATAGTAATTTGGTGTCAGAGGAGGGCGGGTCATCTGTGTGTTTGATTGGATGGCAGGTGGACTGAGTGAAATTGTGTTGTCCCATTCAATTAGCACTCGTGTATTTTTACAAGCTTTTGCAATTATTGTGTTTTTCTATTTGTTTGTTCTTTCAGTTTTTTTCTGTATTTTGTTACCCATCTGTATTGCATTCAGTTGTGCAACACCATTTGCTGCAACAGAGACAAATAGTCCAATTCTTTTGTGTTTGGCAAATACATTTGTCATGGAAGAATTGTGAAATGAAATATTAGCAAATTTTAAGTTTTACTCCTTTTACAGTTTTCCCAGTCCCAGTGCCCCCCCTGTTCAAGCTGCTTCAGCCGCTTTTTGCAGCACATTTATAACAAGTGACTATGGGCTCACAGAAACTAATGATCTAAAATCACCAGACCTACACATCAAGTTATGAGTTAATTGTGCTGTTTGAGTTTCTGTCTGTCTCTGGTTTCCTCAAATTCCTCTGTCCTCCGGTACCAAATAAAACAATCAGCAGCCAACAACTGTTGTCGCCAGCATATTCAGCATATTGGAAGTAATGTGTGACTGTGCTTCAGTTTTGGACAAGGTCACCTTTGATGTAGAGCTGCCTTGACAGCTTTTCATCCACCCCTTCTTCATAACACTTAATCTTTTATTCACCTTTCCATATATCAGTCTCTCTTCAATTTTACCTCTTTATGATGACTGTTCCTCATTCAAAGCTACCTTGTCTCTTTCTGCCTCTCCATCCTCAGAGGGATGGAGAGGGGGAAAGTGCTGCCCAGCTGTAGTGTCACTCCTAAAGTGTTGAGGCTCCCTGAGGACATGGACTGGATAGGGGTCCCTGAGGGGGCTGACACTGGCATGTTCTCATCTCTCGCTGTCACACAGATATGCACACCCACATGCACACATACACAGTTTTACACTTCTCTTCAGACAGCAGTGGTCTCAGCGGGGCTGCCCTGGAGCGTCACAGCAGCATGCTGGGTACCTGAGAAACCAATAATTCCAGGGCAGGGCCAGAATGTTAAGTGGTGTGTATGTGTGTCTCACTCGTGTGTGTGTGTGTGTGTGTTGCCTGAGTGGGGTTAAAATGTTAAGTGGTAGATTAATCAGTAGTAATTGTGTGTATGGTCCATTAAGGGAAGGGCTGGCTGACAGACAAGGCTGAGGATAGAGAGGGGGAAAAACATGATGGGTGTGTTTATATGTGAAGGTGCATCCGTGTGTGTGTACGTGTGTGTGTCCACCAACAGAGAAGTGAAACTGGTAGAAATAGCATTTTCTACTCTGCGCTATACTCTATATCTTTTTATAAACCCAGTCCTTGTTTGCTTTTCATGCTCCCCCATCATCAATCTTCCTCTCTTTTTTAGAAATTCATCCATCTGTGCCCAGAACTGTTGCAAAGTTGTTCTTCTACTTTTAGAAACAGAAGTTACTGAACAACGGTCACCACTGGAAAAACAAGGCTTCTTTCTGCTATCCGTCTCACTCCTGCAGACACACACACCACACACAATAAACCTCTCCCCCAGTGATCTCTGCTGGCTGATTTGGTATTCGAGTGCTGTTGTGAGCCCAGCAGGCCTAAAGCTCTCTTTGTATTGTTTTATTACCCAGGGGCTAGGCCTCACCACACACACACACACATGCACACACATGCATGCACCCACACGTTCAAACAGCAAAGATAGCATACAAGTGCAAAGCAGGATTAGCATATTAGCGTATTAGCATCCTGTCTGTCAATTGGCTCTGTCTGCTTTTCTTTCTCTCACAGACTGGAGAGGAAGAGTTGTATGAGGAGGAGGCAGAGGAGTGAGAAAAGGAGAAATACAAGGAGATAAGGAGGAAAGCGAGTAGGAACAGAGGAAGTAGGTGGAGAGTTGTTCACTCCTTTCCAACAGACAGATGGTAGTCTGACTCCTACTGAGTTGTCGACTGGCCAAGAAAGACAGACAGAAAGGTAGTGAGAGGAAGGGTGGGAGAGAGATGAACCTTTCCTCCACTTTTTCATCTCCTTTTTCAACCTCTCACTCAGTTTTGCTGCCAGCTTAAACTCTTTTTACCCATCTTTCTCCTTCTAGCCTCTGTTTTTCTATTCACAAGCCATCAATCTCTCAATTTGCATCTCTGTTTTTGTCAGTCATCTGTCACAGGTTACTATCTTTCATCTACAGTTGTCTCCTTCTTTTCTATGGGTACATCCATTTTTCCCTCTCCTTCTCTCACTCCATGTCTGCAGAGCTTTCTTTACTGCTCAACGAGGATGCTAGCTGGCCAAGTTTGGTCAACAGAGACACGGAGATCAGTGGAGAGATAAAGAAAAACTTGAAAATCTATAGCTTATCCTGAAGAGGGTCACAGGGGGCTGGAGCCAATCCCATCTGACATTGGGCGAGAGGTGGTGTACACCCTGAACAGGTCACCAGTCTATCACAGGGCTGACACTTAGACACAGACAGCCACACACACAGACTCACTCCTACAGGCAATCTAGGGTCACAATCAACCTAAACTGCATGTCTTTGGACTGTGGGAGGAAGCTGGAGTATATGAAGAGAACCCACACAGGGAGATGCAAACTCCACATTGAAAGGCATCAGGTTGGCTGGGGATCGAACCTGGAATATTTCTGTGTGAGGTGACAGCACTAATCACTGCGCCCCCATGCAACAAAAACCTTTAAGGAAAAATGCCACAGGCCAGTGCAAGTGCACACAAAATTCACAATTTGTGTAGCTGCATATGAATGTTGGTGACAGGGTACCTGTTAATTTTGTTTCTTCTTATTCTGTAATCATCTCATAATCCCACAGATTCATCTTGTGACCCACTGAACGAGCCTCTACTTACTAACTGTACTGTGTATAAAACTAATACCATCTGAACCAGCAACAACAGTAAAATGTATGTGTGTGTGTGTGTGTGTGTGTGCAAGCAGTATATTATTACACCCGTACAGTAGTATCATATATAGTAATAAAAACCCATCTTTCCACAAGATTAGTATTTTTGATCCTGTAAGTACTAATGCCTTTCTGTACCTTTACTCAGTAATGATTTTGAATCCAGGACATTCACCTGTATTGGAGTAGTTTTACATTAATGTCTTGGTCATTTTACTTACAGTAAGTACAAGATCCAAATACTTCTCCCACCACTGCAGGTCTCCCTGATGTAACAGTCACTCACCATCTTGACATAGTGAGTAAAATTTACCTGGCTGAGACATTAAAATATATCTTGAGCTAGGCCCTGGTTGCCTGTTATTTGGTTTATGTTTAAAAATACAGTACATTGTGTGTATATGATGCCATGATCTGTTTGACACAACAGGGGGCAGTATGGTTCTGTCCATCACCTCCTTCAGCCTGTCAAAATACTTTTACTGTACAAGACAGCATTTTTTTTTACAATAAGGTATAACAGAATAGAACGGGACTTAGTTTTAAGGCAGCTTTGCATGATCTTTACAGCTGTTAAAAATCTAGATAAAGACTGATGGACTTAGAATTACAAAATAAAAATGCATAAAACTGTAGAGATTAGTTTGTAATATATGTAAAAATGTTACAGTTCAAACTCATTTTGACAGGGTTGAAGGGTTGAAACTGCATTTTTTTGTCATGTCAGGGAAAAGAAGGAGCAGTGAACTTTTAGTAGAGAATGGAGTCAAGCTCCTTATTCCCCCTTTCACCCCATTTCTTTCAGCATCCTTTTCTACTAAAAAGGGCACCATTTCTTTAGGATAACAGGGGAAATTCAGTGTTTTCCATCACACTGTGTTGTAACACAGGGGCCAAAAGTAGTAAAGAACTACTAAAAAATTCTAGATTTAGAGCCAGTTTTGTAGTAACATGCACTGAGTTTGTGATGTTTTAATCAAATGGTAATCATCTATTTTCATTTTGCTGTAATTGACTAAAGACAGAAAATGCTGTGAACACATGTTTGAGTTGATTTTCTATCACTCACCAATGATACAAGCTTGAAGTTGAAATTAAAACATTTGCTGACAAAGTTGAAGAAAATTGGCTCAAGAAAAAAAAAATCACTCCAACATTTGAAGTGTTGATGAACTAATAAAACATGGTGCTATATTTTTTTTAAAGACATTGCTTTGTGGAGGTAAACACTTCTGACATATCGGTACTGAATGCTTTATGATATCTACACTAAAACACATTGTCTTTATACTAGTGGTGTCTTACTCCCCTGAGAGAATAGAACTAGCAGTTTTTGAAGGTAATATTGTCCCATATGAACACACATCGTTGTATTTGTCATATCAGTGTTTGTATTTATTAGCACATGCTGTTGGAGTCTCATCAGAACTAAAAAAAAAAGCAGTTTGTTTTGTAGAAACACAAGAGGGTTTGCAACTCCCTGGCTGTGTATCTGCTCTGTTTGTGTTAAAATGATTTTGTGCATTTGTCAGCTTGGCATGGTTAGAAGTGTGTTTGTGTGTGAGCATGTGTGTGTGTGATGTGCTGATGAGAAACCCTAAAATGACAGTTTTGAGCTGTGCAATGACATTGTGAGACTTCTGTCACTTTTCAGACAAATTTGTTTGGAGTATGTGTTTGTGTTTGCATGTGTGTGAGGTTTTTTTCACACATGTATGTATAAATGTGTGTGTATATATGTGTGTGTGTGTGTGTGTGCTGTCATTTATTTGTTATCTGCCAAGTAAGACAGAGTATCTTTCATCCTTTTCCTCTCATCTCATCCCTGATAGAGAACACAGTTGTGTTTGCACAGCAAACACATACAGACACACAAACACACAGACGCTGGTTGTTTCAAAATGAGCCCATAATTATACTGCATGTTTATACTTTGTCTCTGAACAGAATGTTACAAAGTGTTGAATCCTGTTTTGTTTTTGCAGAATAAAAATAGTTTGGTATGTCTCTCTGTAATGATGCTCCACTGTTACACTAACAGCTCAGTGTGTGTGTAACATAGATGTTATTTAAACATGGGCTTTCTCTGTATGTTTTATGTATATGTGCTTCTAGCCTAGTGATACTACGCTGAGGTGAAGTGAAGAAATTGCCGTGGTACTAATCACTAATCACTGCGGATACTGAAAACTGTGCGAAAAGTGTGGTTACTCACCTCACTCCTGATTGTGTTAACATGTCAGAGGTGTTTCCAACAGTTTCTCACTCTGCTTGTCTCCTGAACTTGCCTGTTTCGTAATTGTCACTTATACCTGCTAACAGTCTCTAGTCAAGGGCAGAGAACTGAGCCAAATGAAAACAAACAGCTTCACAAGTTTCAGAGTCCAAGTCAAGTCTCAAAATCCAGGAACCCAAGCCAAGTCTCTTCAGTGTTTTAATTAAGTTTTAAAGTTCAGATGGAATGCAAACTTAAAAACAAAAGAGGCAGGCATGTACTGTAAGGTTGGAGGACCTTTGAGTTCTAGCCTCTTGTTACCAACACAAATTTGAACAGTGGACTGCAAATGAAGTCTGTATTTTTCTTAATGAGCCAGCCTACAAACTATACAGATGTTATGTAGCTGTTAATAGTAAACAACACATACCATATGTGGCGAAAGCCTGTATTTATGTGACAGCTCAGAACAACTAATCAACACTCCACTTCTTCATTCCTGAGCATATCTGCATACATTCAGGATAAGAGTAAAATTGTTGCTTAAGTTGAAACTGTTCAATTCGTGCAAACACTCTTTTGGGTCAACTCCCACTTCCCAGTGCAAATTTGCATCTGCTCAGATGTCCAGACTGAAATGTCTGAACGTCTATCTGATAGATTATCATGAAGTTTTGTTTAGGCATTTGTGGTCCCCAGCAGATCAATCCTGGTGTCAGGGCGGTGTAGAAAATACACTGCAAAAATTTAAGTGAACCCAATTAAATGGCTAGTATAACAGGTAATGAGTAAGAATCTTTATTAACAACACAATAGGCAGAGAACATGAGGACAGGTTGGCGTCAGATCTCAGAAGTGCAGGGATCTTAGTAGCACCAGAGCAGGAGCGGGAAGAGATAGTGGAGTGTGTAACTTTCAACTGGAGACGAGGAGATGGAGAGGGATGGGTGCTGATAGTTGATGCAGAGTGACTTGGGTGTGTGAGTGGCTCCAGTGTCACTTGGTTGCATGGGGTGATACTCCTGCTTCAGAGACATGACACAATGCAAAAAAAAAAAAAAAAAAGAAAATAGAGTCACTGAGGTAAGAATACACTTCTTCATCCACAGGCATGAAGCTTAGTACAGAGGCAGAGTGACTCCAGCAATCCAGAAAGACAGAAAAATCTACGTCTTATGATTAATTACAAGAGCAAGGTAACGCCGTCGTCAAGAGTCAAAAACAAATCACACTGATATTATCTATAGTCTTAGAGGAACAAGGCGGGGGAAAAGCTAGATACAAAAAAACAAAACCCTCAGATGTGGTTCAGGTTTCACAAAGATGCCATAGAATAGGCTGGCTGGAGTGTTGGACATGCAGCCAGGACAATCTGGCAGCCCTTCTGAGGGATGGAGCTGCTTATAACAGGGCATACACAAGTGTATTCAATTTGCACAGGTACCGGAAGAGGAGCTGGAGAGCATGACACCTGGTGACTGTAACATGTCCTCTAGAGCCACTGTGAGGCTTGTATTTGTGGAACTTTTAATATTTGCTTTGCAGTTGTAGTGGTGCTTAAGCCAGACATGAGTCAAAGTCATGTGGCTTACACAAAAGGCATAGTTCTATTAGTATAAATCTGACAGATGGTATGCATTGTATTTGTTTGGGGTGGCTGTGGCTCAAAAGGTAGAGTGGGTCATCTCCTAAACAAAGTTCAGTGGTTCGATCCAGTTTACCCATTTTATTTTCATTTAAAATGTGGCCTACAGCTAAAAAATTATATAGTTTTAAAAAATTATGGCTGTAAACCATAATTTTTATAGTGACAAACTTGAATATAAGGGCGTTATAGTGATGTCTCACAGGGAGAAAGCTCTGGCTGACCAGGGCCTCTGTGTGGGTTTCCTCCAGGTACTCCAGCTTGCCCCTGTAGTCACAGCCCCCCGTCCCCCAGAGTCTCCTAAAATCTTGGTGAATTAATTTAACTGTGGTTAGCTTTCCATATTTTCTGTTTATCCAGCTACAGATGATTGTTGATATAGCCTACATCTCTTATGGTATTTAGGTGTGTGTGTGCCAGGAGCTCTCTGTGGTCTGCACACGGTAGACTCCATCCACTCACATACATATTCATAACAGGAAATGGGACCGATGCCCAAATATGGAAGAACATAGTTTACATGAACAAGAAGATATCTGTGAAGCTAAGATACTTTATGTTGGCATGCATGCATGACTTGATGCGCAAATATGAACACATGCACAGAGGAGATTTATCTTTAACACTGATAATTGCAGTTACACAAACCTAAATCACTTTCAAAGAAGGAAGCTATAGCTGCACCAGGAGGATTGTGACCTTAGATGTTTGCAGTTTCTTTCTTCCCTCCATCTCTTTCTCTCTCTCTCTGTTTTCTACCCTCCGGCTACCTTCTGGCTGTCCCCTGAGGCATCATGGTTAAATGTGTATCTGCTGAGCAAGTTGTGCCTTGTTTGTGTGTGTGTCTTTTGTGTGTAAGTGAGTGCTTCTTGGGGCTAATGAGCGTGTTTTGCCCTCCCCTATAGACCACAGGGAGGGCAAAATGAGGGTGTGGAACGATGAGTGAGAGTAAAGAGTGTGTGTGCACTCCTGTTAAGGCAAAAAAGGATGGATAGATAGATAGATAGATAGATAGATAGATAGATAGATAGATGGATAGAGCACAGAAGGACAGGAGGGTGCAGCTCTAAATACTTTCCATCACTTAATTACACGTTGTGTGTTCAGAGAATAGATTTCTGATGCAACCACTTGTAACCAGTACTATGGACATGGGTCCAGTTTTGCAACATCCCAGCTAATTGTGGGATATAGGCAGAGAAGCTGCTCCCTTGTCAGTATTCAGGGGCAAATTTCCCTGGAGGACCATCAAATACCACATGGGAGGACAGATGGTGAAGAAGTACTTTCCCAAGTTTGGTTGGGTGTTTAGGATAAAACACAAGAGGGATGACAGAGATGAAGACTGGGGTGCTGTTGTTCCTTTTTTTAATATCCATACATCTAATCATTTAATTTGAGGTTGCCATGAAAGGTTAAAAAAATGAAAATATTATTTTATACGGACATTTGTTGACATCATAATATGCTGAAATAATCATACTGTCTTTCTGTTTTGCATAGTTCCCTTGTCTAGCTGAATGATTGCAAGCATATTTAATAAAAATTAAATAAAAAATGTTTTATGAAACCATTTCGAGTTTTGTCTATTGTAACACATAATAGCGGGACAAAGATAATCACTCTGAAGCTGTGCTAATCAATGGTACTATATTAACACTGAGCTAAATTGTAGTTGTGATCTAAAAGAGGCTTCTTATAGTGACAGGAGACCTATAGGGACAATTGTAGTTTTTGTCAGGTTTGCTCGGCCGCTCTGCCTCCCTCACCTTTCCTACTGTCTCTTGCCCATTAACACTAATCACGTTCACCTGTTCCTCACTCCCTTATCACCAGCTGCACTTGATTAGGTTGCTCACTATATTACCTGGTTTCACTCCTCAGTCACTTGCCAGTTCGTTCTTGTCTCTAGGCTATTTTTTCCTCTGTGCTGTCTCGTTTTGTTTTTTTTGTTTTTTTTTTTGGGGGGGTATATTATTATTCCCTAGCCAGCTACTGTTTTGTGTTCCCCCCCCATGGACTGTTCCTCCAGACCGTGGCTCCACTCTCCCCTCCCAGGCAGATCAATGCTCAGTCGCCTATCTGTTCCACTATTGCCTTCATCTCTCTGTCTCTACCTTCAGTAGCCACCATCACCACCGACCAGCCCAGGAGTGACCCAGCCTACGCAGCTCGGCCCAGCTCTCCATCTCCTCACCTCCTACTGTTGGTCAACACCCAGTTACTACTCATCGACAGGACTACGCACTATTTCCCTCTGTGCATTTTGTTATTTCTCCTCATCACTGTACATAATAAATCACTGCTTGCATCGAAGTCGGCTACCTGGGTCCGCCTCTTTCCCGTTCGCTCACTGACAGGTGCGAACGGCACATAACAGTTTTGGTGTTTGTCAGGTCTTTGTTTTGGTTTTGTGGTCCACAAATTTACTTTTTACTTGACTCTGCATTATTTCTAACAGTGGGGAGCCATTTTTATAAAAAAAAAACCTGCAACAACACAATAAACACTATCTGCTCAGCACCAAACAGCAAATATAAAAGAACATTTAACAGCTAAAGAGAGCCCAGAAACAGCTCAAAGAGAATGAATGGTGGACATATGTCAGGTGTCTGTTGGATTTATAAACAGGAAACAGTTTGCTAACATAGTCTACATTTCATCTATGAGGTGATAAAATGTCAGTTTTTCACTTACAAGCGGCCAAAACATTATGTAGTGCTGCTTTAAACATCAGAGCTTTCCAGATGTGATCTTGCACACATTTGACCACTGTGTTTAACTTGTGCTGCATCTTGGAAAAATATTTAGATTTTAGGCAGATTACCCAGCCCTTCTTGTTGTCCACTCTACCTGTTAGCAACCGTGATCCTAGAGATGGTATAAATTCATCTCTACACTTCCTCTCCTCTCTTCTCAGGTGTGCTTGATTCTTCCTCAGTTTGATGGGACTGTTGCTGAAGTTGTAAAAGACTAACGATGACAGAGCTGACAGAAATAAATCAGAATGATGGAGGGATGGTGTGTTTTCAGAGCAGAAAAGAGACATCAGTCTTGGTGCACTATGAATAAACCTCTGCAGCTGTCCTGCCTTCTCATTCAGTAACACACACGTTCACATGCACATGCTTGTCCTGGGTGGCCATGAATGAGTGGCTGGTAAGGTTCACCCAGGACTTGATCATAGCTCCAAGCTGCTCTCCAAGTTCAACAGTATGACTTACCAGTCCTTTCCTCCAGGCCTCAGACTGATGAACACATTATGGAAACCATTAGACCACTGTGTTTAAGCCTGTGATGTGGTATGTTTGCACTTATTGAGAGAAAAAATGTCAAAGGATTAAGACAGTCTGTCTCTGACCAGTTTGTTTTATGACCTAGAGTGAATGAAGAAAGTGTATTATGGTCAGCCTGAGTCAGCAGTAACTCCAGATCTTCTTCTTTTATTAATATTGTTAATGAACTCTGTCAGCTTGCTGTTTTCAACTTTGAACAAAAGTGTGGAGAGTTTAAAGGTGCTATTCAGTTTTCCTTGCCAAAACAAAACATTCACTGATCCTGTGTCTGTGTTGCCAAAGCCTTTGCCACACTGCTGGGCGATGAAAAAGGACACTGTGGTTTAAACTGAGTCAATTCACATGCACCACACAGCTATACCTACTTTACTGAAAATAATCACCAGCAAGTACAATGTCCTGCATTTATTACTGATCAGTGGCACAAATTCACAAGTCAAAGTTAATCAAAGTTGAACTCAGTATGAAAAAATGGTAGATTTATGAAAGTGAATCCACTAATCATGGCAGTTCTATTAAAATGAATTGAGTTTGGTATTTTAAATGCTGGTGTGGCTGGGCCTAAAGGGTGCTAAACTGCATCTTAATTTTTACAGTCAAAGACACATTTGAACCCCAAAAACTACTCAAACCTCATCCGCTTCTACCAGTAATACTGCTCAATAAATGAATTGAAAGGCTCTCAGACCCAAACAATGCTAAATAATAGGCTCTCAGTATTGTGGGAATGAACCAGAAAACAGACCCCCCACCCCACTCCATTAAGTGGTTATTGTCACTCATTACGGGCTTTATAATAAGTGCAGGAGAGAAGCCCTCGAGATAAGACCGTGTCCTGTAATCTTGAGACCAAACCTGGCAACCCAGATCATTATCATACCTGACCTCACTGCCCTGATAAATATCACAGCCATTACACACAACTGCTGCTCAATTAGAGCAGCACGCAAACATGCATGGCACTGTACCACATTTGTATAGATGCACACATACTGCAGCCTTTACACCATAGGACTGTCTGTCTCTTTCTCACTTAGACACACACACAATCCAATCCTTTCGGTGTTGCCATGCATACAAGTGCTACATGCTGTAGTAATTTATAATGTTGTGTTAACCTCAGCTTAACTGTGTGCTAACCAGAACTACAACACAGTCAAACAATGCTGCCACCCAGGAGTCAGGAAGAGGAGTGTACCTTGGTCAGACAATCTGGTATTTGTGTATGCCATGTGTGTTTTCATCCATAACAAGTGGAAGCCAATATTCACTGGAAGCCTAATTAACTGTACAGTCATCCAAGCATCGCAATGATCGAGAGTCACTGCATATTTTCATTCATAAGGTGCAAGTGACTTCTGGTCCCTGTGAAGATAGTAACTCATGGATTTTGGGCCACAAAGGTATAGAAAAACAAGGCCACACACACATTTATATACACACTTTAATATGTGAAAGCACCACCCTCCTCTTAAAGGTGAGAAATAAAAAAGGCCCATGAGCCTTCTGGCAAAATTCATCCTGACAATTTTTACAGCATTAAACAGTGAATGTGAAAGCTCATGGGGATGCATGTGTGTGTGTGTGTGTGTGTGTGTGTGTGTGTGTGTGTGTGTGTGTGTGTGTGTGTGTGTGGGTGGGTGAGGGTTAAAACTTTTGGTTATATGGTCAAGGGTAGAATTAATGTTAGGATTAGGCTTTTAGTTGTGATGGTTAATGTAAGCGCAACATTATGTCAGTGTCCTCACAAATATAGCTGTAGAAATGTGAGTGCGTCTGTTTGTGCATGAATGCACGCAGTAACCAGGGCGGGTGAGGCGTAGCTGAGATCCAAAAATCTATTCCATTAAAAGCTTAATTGCTTGTCACACATCTCATACAAAGAATGACGCGCGCTGTTTGATATGAAAACTGAAATGTCAACATTTGTGAGTGTTTATAATCACCTCTGATAATCAGTGATTAAATCTCTGAAGATAAATTTCCTTTAACAGTTGCCAACAGACGACTCAGATTTGCAAAGTGATCCTTTCACACACTCACCAAAGCGCATTGATTATCTAATAATTTTCTCAAAGTCTTTATTTTCTGATCTCAGTGTAAACAAAGAATCTACAACAGCTGTATGAGTGCACTTAGGGTTGAGATGCTGTTCTCTAAACACAAGTAGCAATACATTTGGTTGAATATCCATGCAACATTTTTATTAACATTTTAATTTATCTCTTGAAACCGCAGCCATAACATTTTGACTTGGAATCAGGTCTCTATTTCTGTCAGTTTTATTTTTAAATGGCAAATGGCCTGTGCTTATTTAGCACTCTACTTATCAATGTGATCATTACTGTTACCAAGAGTATGAAGAATAAGGCGCAATAAGCCTGAATGATATGTCAACAGTTAGTTGTTTTAATTGTTCCATTTGCTTACAGTAATCAAACAGGGCTGTAACAGCTAGTTTCTGACTGATATGATCCTGTCATGAGCCAAAACTGTTCTGTTGTTTGGAAGATGAGTGTTTGAACCTCGGCAGGAACACAGAGTCACAACAGGAAGCTCTGAAAAGCTTCATTACTGGGTTCAGTTACAATTAGTCCTCCAACATGGACACATGTGAAGGCAAACACACACAACATAAAAACAGCTGGATCATGTCTCTGATAGAAGAAGAGTAGAAAACCCTGCTGTATTATTAGGCCAGGTGTGTGTGTGTGTGTGTGTGTGTGTGTGTGCGTGTGTTTTCATCACAACAGTTGCTGTAACCAGCACCTAACCTGACAGAGTTGACCATTTAGTCTGTATCATCATCTTCATCATCATCCCAAACACGCACATGCAGCCTTGACCTATCATCGGCCCCCCTCTTTCCTTACAGGCCCCCAAAACATGACCTCTGAAGTCTGCCGATTGTGTGTCTGTGTGTTTGCACCACATGTGTCTGCTGCTACTGACAAACTAGAGACAAGTGATGACTGAGATTATGTAGGGCTTTTCGAGGTGCGTCTAGACAACGCCCCCCCCCCCCCCCCAACAACACTCAGGCTAATAATTTTTATTTATTGTCACGTGTCAAACACCAAACCATCTGCCATCGCAGAAGGCCGTAACATTCCATAAAACATTTTTACAAATACTTTTAATCCCCAAAGAAGCCATATATTTTTTCCGGGCTGCTCTCTCGCTCTCTGCCAACCTGTTTGACTTCCATTTCTTTTCGCTGCGTGCTCTCCTCATTTCTCCGACTTTGCTCTGTTCCCCTGTGTTGCAGTTTGGACCAGAGCTGACAGAGCTAACCAGAGTTTTATAGCTTCCTTCCTTGTCACACACCTTCATCCTTCCTCTTTGTCCCTCTGAGATCTTCCAGAGATGAAGTTTATGACGCTGCTGGCTACTCCCGCACAGCATCACAAACACACACACACACACACTCACACTGAGTCTCAGCGCTGGGTGCTGGTATGGGGGAGAGGCTCACCACTTTACCTGTCATCTCACATTAGTAACCCTCCAGACGACTGAAAAGCTAACTATCCAAATTCCAAACAGCAACAGGTCTATTTTTGGCCAAGGACTGGATTAATAAATGTCAGCCCATTAAGCAGAGATAGCTTTCTGTGCCTGCAAACTTAGACATGACCTCTGTAAATCCACGCAACACCAACAGCAGCTATAATAAATCTGGGAGCAACTAGTTGTAAAAATAGTGGACCAATGAGGTGATAAACAATTAAGTCCAGTTTCCTGCATTCCTGGTGGGCTGAGCAGCAACTTGTCAACATCCTATCACATGACTGCTCACCTGCCTCTCTGAGCAGATAACCATCACCCTCGAATTCAGATCACTGCCATAGGGCAGATCAGGCATTTTTATTTGTGTGTCCAGCTATAATAAGTCAAAAATGTCACCAAAAAGCATTTCAATTTAAGCGTTCGTGCCCATCTTTTTCTACAGTTACATCTTTTGAAATTTTATATTGTGTTTTATAATTTTGTCTTCACAATTTTTTAATTTACACTGACACACTATTAGAACACACTCTAACAAAGTACACGTCAAAACAGGCACCTAATGGTAAGGCTCATACATACCACATAACCACAATATCCACAGTTCCACTCCCGGCCAGTGGACTACGATGTACGTCACAGCCGTTTAACGTCTGCTGCTACTGCCTGTCAAATACATGCAAGTATGCCACAAAAAATAACAGTTTAAAATCAACAGGAGAAATTCTGTCCACTTCTATTCAGCAGCTGCAAGAACTGATACTGTTATTTTATGTTCAAATTCAGAATCAAAATCAAGTGTGTTAAACAGACAAGGAATTTGATTCAGGTACAGAGGCTCTCAATGTGCTTTGTAAGGCAACAGGAAATAAAAATAAGAATAAACATAAATACAAGTGGGCATTCAAAACAGGAAGTATGTGCCATCAAATCAGAAAAAGTATAAATGCAATGTCTTATTAAAGTGACAATTTCTAAACTATGTTAGTGCTTTAGTTATATAGCAACCCAAATACTTCAATATTTCACAGTACTCACATAGCACAACACAATTTATAAAATGAATAAACCCAATCAATTAAAAAACTGTCTAAATAAATGTGACTTCAGCTGTTTTTTAAAATCATCAATAGATTCAGTCATACGTAGAGTCAAGGGTAGGGCATTCCACAGTCTTGGAGCTACGACCTGAAAAGACAGGTCCCCCCGAGATTTAAAACGAGTTTTGGGGACCACCAAAAGAGTTTGGTTTACAGAACGAAGAGTACGTTTGAGGGAGTATGGGGTCAGCAGATCAATAATGTACTGAGGCACCTGCCCATGTAGTGCTCTAAATGTCAGCACTAAGATTTTAAAATCGATTCTAGCTTTTACACTTTCACCTTTTGAATATGTAATAAAGTGTTTAGAACCACTGCTACACTACACTATTATTGGATTAAGGTGTAATCAAGAGTCAAAACAATTAGTCCATTGTAACTGGAAACTCTTTTCATAATCAATTAATCATTTCAGTCATCAAGTAAAAATACCAAACAATGGCTGGTTCCAGCTTCTTAAATGTGCACATTTAAATACTTTTCTTTGTCAAAAATCATTGTCCACATAATATTTTGGGGTTTGGGCTGTTGGTAGGACATTGCTCAGGGTTCCAGGAAACTGTGGCTGAGAATTAACATTGTTTTTGGTCATTTTGTTAGTAAAACAACAAACTGATTAATTGAGAAAATAATCAAGGAATTAATTGATGAAGAAAATGACTTAGTTGCAGATGTGGGAACAAGGCAGCAACACATTTGTTTATCTGGTTTCTGTCCATATGCAAACACAAACACCTCACTGACATTCTGAATGCTAGGTATAGAGGTGCAAGCTAAACCTACAGTTCAGCAGATGTAGCAGCAGAGATGATTGGCCAGCTGTGAGTAGCTGTTTGTCCCTGCTCCTCTATCTGCACCACAGTTCCCCTGAGCATCTCCTGCTTTCATCAGCGGGTGTTAGATGGCACCTGTTGGTGATTTAGACATCAGAGGAAGACGGAGCAGCCGTCAAAGAGAAATGTAAGCAATAACAAACAGATGCAAACATGCTTCACATGCAGGTATGGACACACACAAACACCCTGTGATGCATCCGTGTGTATCCTGATGCTGCACTACAGTCAAGCCTCTGTGCATGACTGTAATGCAATAAAACAACAGAACCCACACAGACAGTTCAGCAAGGTACTCTGGGTAGTCACCACTGTGTCTCTGGAGATGCAATGTGAAACCACTGAAAACGGTCTTCTCTGTGTGCACTCATCCACACACACGTGCTGCACTCGCTCATACACACACACACACGCAGAGAGAGATGAAACCTTTATGAATAAACAGATGAAAGACCATTAGTTTTAATGTTGTTATCCAGCTGTCTGGGCTGTGGCCTCACCGTGGGTGTGTGCTTACTGTACATGAGTGGAACATAGTTTCTATTTTAGTATCCAGGAAAAAAGGGTTTTGAATGGGATCCCTTTTCAAAAGTAATACATTAGGCCTTTAACCTTTTTCTGAGATGACCATGTCAAATATCTCTCACCATCTAGTTACCATGTTACATAACATAGTTTTAGCTAACTGGATTTCAGTACCTCTCTGTATCAGCATATTAATATGTACTCCTGTCTGCTTTTTATATTTCTATTTAACTATTTATTTTTATTTTTTTCTCAAGGTGCCACCAGAAAAAATACTTTTTGGCCTTTACATCAGACCATTTGATTTGTCATAGTGGGGAAACAATACTGTATTTACTGTATTTGTATAGGGATATTTAAATCACATGCTGCATTCACGTCATGATTAATTCAAAAAGCCACTTACCATTGCATTTTGTCACCTTTTGGTTTTATTGATACACATCCTTTCTATTTAAAGTAAGCATTAATACATTTTTGACAAATTGCATTTAAAAGGTCTGAGCAGAAATGCTGGAAATTAAAATAAATACATAAAATTAAAAAATGTAATAAAAATTAAAAAATCACAAATAGAAACCCACCTACTGACCCAGCATGAACAGTGGCAGGAACCTAAAACTGAATGAAATTCAGCCATCGTTATTTTATTATTTGCACTTGTGCTTTTCCTACTGATGTGTCAAAAATGTCTTCAGTGAAAAATATCTGTTTAATCAAAAATTTAGCTTCATACTTCGACAGAAAATCAAGAAAGAACACAAATTAAAATGTTTCAGAAAATTTTTTAACACGATCAACATGACATAAGTTGTTACAAGTGAAATTCTGCCAAATTTTAATGTGAATTAGTGCATCTGTGCCTTTATCAGCTACTTTTATGTGAGTATAATCACAAGGATGTGACAAGATCACATCACTAACTGAGCACCAGTAACACATACACCATCTCAGGGCACCTTCCCCCCTAAACTGTACTTAAGTTGTCTCCTGTGTAATAATACTCTCTAAATGAAGACTGCATGTTTCCCACTGGATATTATTCTATAGAATCAAAGATATCAATACAGTAATAACTTCCATTTTTGCCAAAAATACACAATATTTTTTATTAAATTCATTCAAAGTCTTCACTACATATACAGTATCATATGAGTTTGGACAGCCATAAACTGTAACGACTGGTTGGCAGAGGTGTACGTCTGTCCCTGGTGGAAATCAAAACCTGACGTCTCTGCTTTGTGTGTGTGGTTTTTGTTTAACCCTCTTCTGAGTATGACAATATTTCCACCTCAACCAACTGTAAAACTGCATTTTGCTACGTTTCATCTTGTTTTCCATTAAAGGCTCTTTACTGATAAATCATAACCTCCTCAATGTCAAAAACTGTACAGTATTTACAACAAAATGTCCTAAAAATGCAACATGCTCATTATATTTAACTATAATACCATTATGCCACAACAAAATATAAAATGTAACTAAAAACATTTAAGTGCAACTTCTTATTTAGAAGAATTAATGTAGGTCTTATCCTTTAATACTGTCATTGGTTTTCAAATTAAAGTGAACAAATCTCATGTCTTTTTGGAATAAAACTCCCATACAACAGTAAATACTTTACAATAATTTGCCGGTCAAATAGGTTCATGCATCATTTAGATTTACAGGTGCCTGATGTTAATAAGCTGCGTGGGACCTTGCAGTGTTGCTCCTGAGTGGAGAGGCTGCTTAGTCAATGAACATGAAAATAAAGATCCTTCAGTCTAACTTAGCAGTGTCATATTTGCTGACTCTGTGTGTGTGTGTGAGAAAGGCAGAGAGAGAGAGTGAAAGAGTGAGAGAGAGAGAGAGAGGGTGTATATGTCAATGTAGTGCTGAGAACAGAACTAAAGGGCCATTTATAGCTGTCACACACTGACATCCATTACTCCTGCATTTACAATACTCTCAGCACATAATGTCAGGAAGAGTCTGCACCCATACACACACACACACACACACACAGGCATGAACACACACTTCCCAGACTACCTGACAGAGCCTAATTATCGACACCTCTCCCTGTCGGATGAAACAAAAAAACGGCTCTATTTTCAGACTGATGGAGTCTGATGTTTCTTTGTCGTTTTCTTCTTCTTCTCCCCCTCTCAGCGTCTGTTGTCGTCTCCATGTGAAGCCTCGCCCGCCACCCACTCCCTTATCTGACGTTTGATTCATGACTCGTTAAATAAGACTCAAATTAAAACAGACAATGAGGAAAGTTTCCCCCTCACAGCCACTTACATTTGTTGTGATTGTTATTCAGAGTCATGGCTGGCAGTGTGCCCGTACGTGTGTGTGTATATATATGTATACATGTGTGTTCAGAATGGAAATGGAAGCTTGTGCAATCTTGTCTTTGAGGCCTGCTTCATTAGTTGTCAAACAGAACAGCCATGTTCACCCCTGGCTTACTATCCTCTGTGTGTGTGTGTGTGTGTGTTGTGTGGGAGGGGTGGGGGTTTGCGATCAAGTACTGCCCCTGCAGCTCTGCAGAACTGATTTTATGCAAGGTCAGGTCAACTTATCCAAGCTCTGATTCAGTATTTGTCCCTCTGGCTTGATGCAACCAACACCACAATAATGTCATATTATATAGTGGGTATGTGTGTGTGTTTGTAAGATGATTACATTTCCTCGGGGCATTTCTGCACTGTGTTCAGTTTTGGATAGAATGCATTAAATAAACTGATCTAACGAGCCATTTAACCAGCACACCCAGAGACAGCTGGAAAGAGGGAGTGTGCATACTTTACATTGTGAGAACCAGTTTGAGTTTTATGGATGTGAAGACATTTTTACTCATTCGTTTGTTTCTCACACTGCTTTCAGGAGCACTTTGAGCATTACCACCTGGTTTTAGGGTCACATTTCAAAACATACCAGAGACATGCAAACATTTATACACATGTAAAGAAAATCTCACACATACAGTGACACACATATATTCTTCATAACACTTTGACTACTTTGCAAATAGATCAGCAATTGCAGTGACCCAATAGTTCACACACTGAGATGGAGTTCTCTACATGGTGTCGTGAGGTGCGTGCGCCTTCCTGACTGTCAGACTAAATATCTGTGGATGTTAGTGGAAACAGTCTTTAAGTGTGGCCTGTCCCGCCTTAGAAGGTGTCGGCCGTTAAGTGTGCCCCAGCCTTTAGCTGACTGCAAAGCCACTGGAGTCAAATGTATGATTTTGGGATTGGCTACATAAATAAAATTGACTTGCCTTTCTTTCACTTCTCAATCGATGACCTGCATTTCTGATTCACTGCATTTTTTCCTAGGTGATGTAGTTTCCATTTTAGATACATGGATATCAGTTGAACTGCCCACAGACAGAAATGTGCCTGTTTGTGTGGCAACTCAGGGTCATATCCCCTGGGTGTCTGCCTACTGCGGTAGGCTCCAGTTTTCCTAGAGGAAGAATGAGTGAAGACACTGAATGAATTAAGTTTGATTAAGTGAACTGAAGCTGCTCACACATAAGCCTTAAGGTAAGGAGGCATGTTGGCATGCAGCCAGTGTGAACGTTACACTGTCACCAGCAGTCAATCTCAGCATCCATCCCAGTCTTTAAGTCCATAACTGCTGACATAAAGGGAATAGTTGGACTGTCTGGGAAGTTCACTTGCTTTCTTGCTGAGAGTGAGAACTATAACCGGGAACCAATTAGTGTAGCATATTCACCATGATGACAAGACTGCAGAAAGTTACTGCCCAAGCCCACACAAAACCTAAACATTTCATTTTCACAATTTGTACAGATTAAACAAACAAGAAATAAGGTGTTAATGTGTGAAAAGGTACTGGTAGGTTGATAAGATATTTGGATAGGGTATTCATACTGGCTAAGAAGCAGTCCTACTTTCATATTAACAACACAACCAGGATTTCACCACATTGCAAAATAACCTTGTGCCTCAGCTTTTTTCCTTCAACAACATCAATGTCAATGCATGTCCTCAGCATGGGTTTTAAAAGTGCAAATACACCACAAGTTGATTTGGAGTTTGTATCTGGAAAGAAAATTTGGGGTCTTTCCCACAGACGTCAGTGCACTGAGACTTTTCTTGGAGCTCATTGAAGAACTGAATCTTGATGCACTTCCACACTGGCTCCAACATTTGGCTCCTGGTAGTCACCGCTTGTTCTAATCTCACTGTCAAATTTAAGATCCAGTTTACAAATCATAAACTGGGCTCTGGAAGACATGGGGACCAACTAAAGTTGCATCACTTTGCGAATATGTCATTAATTGAAGGCCCTGAAACTGGTTCTCACACAAATAGCAGTACAACACACACACACACACTCACACACACACACACACACACACACACACACACACACACACACACACAAATGCTGCTCCTGGTCTGTATAAGTCATCTTTGCATTCATCACCTCTCCACCCTGATCCATTGCTGCTCAGCTCAAGTAAATAAATAGAAAGAGTGAGGATGTGTGTAGAAGAGGAAGGTGATGGGAAGGCTGTTGGAGGAGGTGTTAGCTCAATCAATCATCAGCTCATGTATCTGACTGCCCTTCCTATTTATCTATCTCTGCAGGGCACCAAGAGAATGGACTTTCAAAGTATCTTTTTCTCTGGCTCTGCTTCTCTATCTCCATCTTTCTCTCGTCTATCACTCCTTTCTTTCTTTTTCTCGAGGATGGATGAAGGGGAGTGTGCAGCCAGGAACTCAGTGCATCGATCACTGCACCACTGGCAGGGCTGACTGGTGAACAGTTCAGTGAGTGATCCCACCAGGAGGCTCTTCTCCACATTCACCCAGGAGGGCTGATCTTATATCTGCAATGATGAGGCGAGCGGCTGGCTCAACTTCTCACAAAGTTTGTGTTGCTGTTTGCCTGCAAAACAGCTGCACTACACTCCCTCAGCACAGCACTAGAAGTTAAAGACTCAAGAGCGTTTTGTGTTGCTTTAAGTTGATAAAAACTGCTGTTAAGTCTGCTCAGCGCTGTGTTTCACTTTGTATTATTTAAAGCCATAATTTGCAAGATTTTTGGTGGATTTTGACTGTAATGTGGACAATTTGTTTGTGCATAAGTGTGGTTCTAAAATAAAAACCAGATAGAATAGAAACAGACTTAACTTGGCGACATGAGACAACACAACAGTCGGCCTAAGGCCTGCGGATTTTGTCCCACATTTTGTCAGTTTCTTACTTTTGTATCGTGTTCACACTTCATAGTAAGAAGCAGGAGGAAGGAAAGCTGTTTTCAGTGTAAGTATTGCACTAATCCCTCTATTTTAACTTGTACAATGCTAATTATTTTCTTTACCATGAGATTTGTTCAGTAGTTAAATTGGGATCAGCTTTAATGGGACTAATTGTTGAAGTTATTCTGAACTATCAACATGACCCAAGTGGTGTGTTGTTAAAATGTGGCTTTGTATTTAGTCTTCTGAGAAATGTCTGTGTACTTACAGTACATGGTAGATTTACGTCCAGAGTGCTAGCAGCCCCCAGAACATTATGCCTAATTATGCAGTTTATGTGTAATGGTGAATGAATTTGTGTGTGTGTCCTGATGTGTATGTATATGTCTGAGCATATAGAACATGATCACTGCCATGTTTAATACACTACAAGCACTTTAGGCTAGTTTTATTCAAATGTTTGACTGTGACAAGGTGTGATTAGTGTCTCATCGCGCTCACAGTCCCCTTTCCTTGTCTTTTATGTTAATGTTTTTTTCTAAATATCACTTTCTCCCTCTGTTTCTTGTACTTAGTGTCCCTCTTCTGATATGCACAGACACACTGTAGTAATGTAGACCAGCTCTCTCGCAAATACAACACAATTACAACAGATTACACAGCAATGGCTTCCACATGGCTCACAGAAAGTGGGATTACCACCCTCACAGTGTATGTCTGACTATGTGTTAGGCGCTTTCCTTTGGCCCACCACCAAAATAGCTGCCTTGAGTGCACTACAGATATTGAATGGGACAAGGAGTCAAGGGAAGCATGGGGTAAAAGGGTAGGGGGGTGATGGGAGAGGAAAGAAAGCATGTTGTGGATTTGTGTGCTCATATAATAAAATTAAAATTTCCTCCAATAGGTTTTAAAACACAAGACATGCTTAGCCTTTCTCACTTGTAAACATAGCTGTGATGCTGCTATGATGAGTATGTGTTGCAGCCATTCGAATTGAAATGCTATGTGTTGTATCACACGCTTATTTACTGAAGAAATACAACAAGGCAGATGGGAGGAATTCAAAACTGAAACCTACTGTACATTTCTGTATGTGCATCAGCACCCAGAAAGGTGCCAGACAATCACAGCCCCCTACATTTGCCAATCAAAAACACTGGAATGCACATGAGGCCAATGCAAACACTGTTGTTCCTGCACTACAGTGTGGGTGATCCTGTGCTCTGGCCTCCATCTGCTTGTAGGCTGACATGAAAATAATTCTGAAAGAAACACAAAGGCGAATGATTTCCAGTGATCTGCCAGAGTGCATGGTGAACACCATGTGATGGACACTTGTGACTGAAACACATGGTACCTGCATTTTGGTGTATCTGGCTGCTTGTACAAAGCTGAGAAGCAGAAACTCTGCCTTGTATGAGAAACAGATGAAAACATTTAGGAAAATGTGGTTAGATTATAATGTGGTTGCAACATTTTAGACCAGCTGTAATTGGTCAATATTGTTGTGGTAGACCATATAACAGGCTATTACTGTGTTCTTGTAGGGTACCAAAAGAAAAATTACACATCAAATCTTTATTCTGAGGTTATAAAATGCAACACACTGTACTTTTTATTTAAAATACTGTTGCCTTTTAACATTAGCAAAGAACAAAAAAATGGACCGGAAGGTTTTAGGTGTAAGGAAGAGGAAATGAAAGAAAAGTATGAGAACTCAGATGGGATGTGAGGAGGGGAGAGTAAATGTCTGCTGTACACCTGGACAGGTGAATGATGGATTAAGGCTTCAACCAACGGCAGGAGAGCAACCTACAATCCATCAACAAGGACAGCAAACCACCAATCACACCACAGGGTGGAGAAAAGACCCACCCTCTCTCTACCTGGATATTCACAAACAAGCAGAGGTCTATACATACAAGCTGACGAGTTCAAATCCACACAGAAGAAATCACTTGGACTTGGAGTAAATGAAACCTCAGACTTTCTCCTAAGATGAACTCGCATGTTTTCACGCTGCCTTTGCTTCTCCACAACAAACAAACAGACATTTCTCAGCTCATTTTCCTCGTGTTTTCCCTGCCACATTCCCAGGCTGTCCCACAGTGTTTTCAATAAAGTAAGATATCAGACCTAACCCAAACCAGAACCCAGTGCTGCGACTGCAACCACAGGAGTAAAACAATGAAAAACTCCAGGGACACCTCCAAGTCCAGGAGGCGCATGACCCCTCTGTGCCAGATTGGATTTTATTTTGCCTCGCTGTTACTCTCGATGTCTCTGCTCTTGTAGTCTGTCTCTCTTTAGCCCCCGCTCCTCTCTGGTGGAGATCTGTGGTAGACCTCAGACTATTGTGTTGCAAATGTGAAAGTTCTCCTAAATAGACTCCAGTCTATTCTATTCATGGGAGACGGAGAAGCCACTGACTGTTTTTTTTTCAATATAAAGGCTTCAGGTTTTTCTTGCATGCCGATTGAATTTAGATCTTCTTTTACACTGGGAGCAGCATTGTTTCACAATCTTTGTTAACCAGTTAAAATAACATGTCCAGTACAGTAGTGTAGTTTAATGTGTTGGTCTTTGGTTCTTGTTACCATTGCTAACTCTGAGAGACGAGACAGTCCAAGTAATTTCAAAACAGTGCTGATTTATTCAAAGGATCACAGGTAAAGTTGCAGCTGGCCATAGCAGTAATCAAAACATGAAGTAAATCAATGTGTGTGTGTGTGTGTGGATTAAGTGGTGTGTAACTAAAAACATTCTCACAGTCTAGTAACATGTCGTGACTTAAACATAAGAACATATTATGGCTAAGGCTACAGTTATACACGTCATTATAATAATATTAACACCCTGTCTGCTGACAGTCATCAACTCTTCTCTCTAGTTATCCTTGACCAGATGTACCCTGTAGAAACTCATAAGCATGACTAAGCATTTAACAGTCTAACTAGACATCCTATCTCCACTAAACATTTCTAATACATCAAGTATCTATCCAATTTCTCTCTGACTAAAAATATCTAACAAATGTAATGCAACCTTTTAAAGGATCATTCTTTTTGATTACATCTTGTTTTTATACTTTTGGCCATCATCCCCATCAGCAGTAACACTGTACTGACAAAGTAATTGCTGAAATTTGGGAAACCAACAACACTAAAAAGAGGTTCAGCGTGGAAAGCAACATGTACTCACTGTACTGACTGCAAAGGAAATTTAGCCTCTGACTTTGTTACAACATCATGTTACTGGAAAGGGATGCATTAATGTGAAAGCAACATTTAAATAATGTAGCTTGCTAGCTAGCTGATGAGCAGTTGCATTCACTGTGTATCATTATGTTTTACAGTACTCTATATGCTCATAATAGGTTTTTACATTTTTAATCTTCACAGTCATTAATTGTTGCTGGCCAATGCTTCTCTCTGAAATGGACTATAAGTATGAAGTTTCCACCTCTGTATCTGATAGAAATATTGACCTGAACTACTGAAACAAGACCCACATTCAGCAGCTCATTTTGAAAACAAGAAGTTCTGAAAACAGAGACGAAAAAAGCCTCTCAAACATCAGATTGTTGATTTTGGAGATCAGACCATTATTAATCTTGTGAGAACACAGTCAACAATATCTAGGATTCTAGTGAAATGTTGATTTACAATGAGTTTGAAACATTCAGCGGTGACTCTTCAGCCCGTGCACAACTTGGAGGTTGGTGGCAAACTTGCTCTGGCTTCTCAGGTTTCTGTTGTCATATTTCTGGGAATTTGATGCAATGTTTGGAAACCGAGCTGCAGGCAGCCAGGGTGGATCTCAGTTTCAGTGTGATGGTGTGTGCAAGAGTTACATGTATGCCTTTTGTCTACATCAACTCTGGTCAGCCAGAAATTACTGTGTTTTTACGGCATCGAGGGTGTGAGCGCTCTCTCTCTCTCTCTCTACACACACACACACAAGCAAGCACAAGTTTATCTTTATAAAGGCCTTTACTCCCCCTAACCCTACCACAAACCTAATACTAGTAATAGCCTTGACCTTCCAACAACCCTTCAAAGTTGTGAGGACCAACCAAAATGGCCACACAATGCAAAAATATCTTCACAGTGATGTATTTAACCACAGTTTGTCCTCACAACCATAGAACAACATGTACCGTACACAAGGAGACACAGTGTATGGCTTTATCCCCTTACTTGTCCTGGTCTCTGTCAGTGTTCTCACTCCTCATTCTTTCTGATGTCATTTGGGAGTGTATTGATGGGCGGAGGAGCTTAAAGACACACACACACACACACACCCACACAGATCTGATGGGGTGTTAATAGTGAATTATGGGATTTTAATGCCTAACACTGTGGCTCATCCAGAGAGAAAAGTCAGGCCAACTCACCATTAATCAAACCATTTCACTGCATTCGTGCATGTGTGTGTTTGTTTGTTTGTGCGCCTCGGTTCTGATCTGATGCCTGTGTGTACACAAACAAATCACAGCAGGCGCCATATACAGTACACAGCATGTGAGAAGCTAAGAAGAGAAATAAGAAGAGATGAGGCAAGGAAGCCTAAGTCAGAGAGGTGGTGGTGGGGGGGTAGAAGAAGAGGTGGAGATATAGAAAGTGATGAAGAGAGAGGATAATGGCTTCCATATGAGAATGTCAGAGCTTTTTCTTGCTTGCTTCTTGGTGTAATCATATCAGCAGTCAGGCCATTTCCAGCCTTCAGAAATGTGAAGTATGCAGCGAGTTTCAGGATCCAACTTCCTTTACACAAACACCACTTAGAAAAACAACTCAACTGGACATGAATGTGTGTGTATGTGTGTGTGTGTGTGTGTATATATGTGTGTGTGTGTGCTTACTGTATGCCATGCAGTGTGCGTGTCTTTGTGAAGTTGATTTTGACCTAGAATACTATTTTTGTATTTGTGTGTGGATTAGGAGGTCATGAGTGAATCTAGCCATAAAGTTTGTGTTGGGAGTTCACTTAATTTACTCCTGTGTCAGCAAAATTTAACTTGTTACTCTAAAGGATAAGTTTATCCATCCATTTTCTATACCGCTTAGTCCCAAATGGGGTCACAGAGCCAATCCCAGCCGGCTGCGGGCGAGAGGCAGGGTGCACCCTGGACAGGTCGCCAGTCCATCACAGGGCTAGGATAAGTTTAGGTATTTTTAACTAGCTATTTGTTTCGTGACATGTTTACACATTGATATGTGCCGATCTGATAAGATCTGTCTTTCCAATTATATTCTTATCATGACTGTAGTTCTAAAATGCAAACATAAAAAAGTTAATATCATCTTGCAACTTCTAGCAGAGCATTTCTCACCTAGCTGGTGTGCACGGCAGCCATGTTTCCAACTGGCAAAAGAACTCGTCTCTCCTTTACATTTATGGTACATGTCTTTGTAGCATAATGTTTGTCTGACAATCAAGACAAAAGACGAAATGAGCTGCAAAGTAACTTCTCACAGTATTATGAAGCTCTGTGCAGTGTTAAGGACAAACACCACCAGCAGTAAATCACAGTAAATCAGTACTTATAACAAAGAGCTCTGCATTGGTGCTGGAATGTCTCTCCTTCTGGCTGTGATATAGAACATAAATTAAAATTTTTAAATTTAATTATGTTCTTGGACATTTTTGCCTTTATTATGAAAATGAATTGTGTAGAGGTGAAAGGATGTGAGGAGTAATAGCAACACATGTTCCCAGTCAGACACAATGCAGAGAAAATTACCACCTAACGTACTGAGTTAAGTTTGAAGATGTGTGATCAAATGACAAAACATGTAATTTTCCTTGAGAGGTCAGTCACTAATCACACTACAAGAAAGTGAAAGTCTTAAAAACGTACTGAAAATGAATCTGTCAGACTGTACTGTTGAACACAACCAGTAGAGTTACTGTATTATTTCCAGGGAAAAGTTTGTTAGTTTTCATCTAAAATTCATTTTTTTATTTATTCAAACTACTGAAGCTGAATAAACAAATTAATATTTATTATTTTAGACAAGATGTTGCTTTGGAAAGAGACTGCGGGGTCTGCTAGACTAGTTCTAGAAGGGTTAAAGTCCATGGCAGCTGATGAACTACTGATAACGGTTTGATCCCTGATGATCTGTTTCTGTGTTTACTGCAGCAGAAGATCAAACTTCACACAGTGCTCGGTGTAACACACTCGGGCTATGTTTCTCTCAAAGAGGCTCCTGGGGGTCACTGAGGGGGTCAGCAGAGGCTGAGGACCACCTGCCCGAGTGCTCGGCTGGCAGTAGATCTTCAGAAGGCTGCACTCGGGGTACGCTGGAAAACTGCAAAAGCACCGTGTGTGTGTGTGTGTGTGTGTGTGTGTGTGTGTACATGTTCTCTCTGCTCATATATTCACATATTAGCTATTGTGGGGAGTTAAATTACACACACATGCACTTGTCATGGTTGACTGAGCAGAGGCATTATTCAGTTGGCTTGGATTCAACAGCAGCACTCAGAGAGATAGAGGAGATTATGGGGGAGTGAGCTCTGCCCTGAGAGGTTAAAGTGATGCAGTACATATTTCTTGTACTGTAAATACAAGTCTATTTTGGTACTTTCTATTGTTGATTGAAATAATACAGGTCAAAATCCTACATCTACTGTTTTAATCATTTGATACTGGGCTGGAATCTAGCGATAAAGCTATATGGAGACACAATAATGAATGTGGTTTTCGTGCAGCAGGAAGAGCACTTTGGAATCAACCTCAGAGGTTTCAGTCAAACTGTAGAGCAGGTCAGCCAGTGTTGTCAGGGTTGGTTGGTCTCAAACTGCTCCTGACTGGAAAATAAAATGTTGCACTGTCCTCAACCTTAACTGTAAAAGAACAGGGTCAGGTGCTGAGTTGCCAGCTGCCCTGGTACTATACCAAATTTTACAGCAGTGGGCTGCAAACTGGTTGATGGTGACTGATGGTTAAGTGACTGACTGGTCTCATTTGTACCATTAATTTTATAGTACATCCTGTTTCAGATCCTGGTTGCTTTGTTCCTTGGACTCATCCACACATAATGTCACCAGCTGAGGGAGTTATTTCAGACTTTTCTGATATTAGCTTTTCTTACTTGTTGCATTTCTTTGTACACACACACATACACACAAAAGCAAAACAGAGCACATCTTTTGCATCGAGGTACAGTAGGTCATCAAGTCCATTTTATCCCATCTTATTTGTTCATGGTTTAGTTTATTCATTTACCGGGACAATGTATGTTAAATACATTTCTGTCAATATACCAGAGTTATCCAAAGAGGCAAATTTTCATCTGTAGTCCCTGTGTAAAAATAGATGAAATAGTTAAACTAGATAAACAGGGGCACAGAACTTATCCTAGTGTGCACAGATGTGATTACCGAGAAGCCAGCCCCTTGTACACTGATGTGCGAGCGTGCAGTCGCTCCGAGGCTGCAGAGCCAAAAGGACTCTTGTCCCTTCACACAGTGGCCATGACATCAAACCAGAAGTGCTGTATGCTCTCATTTTATGGTTATTAACACGATGATGTCATCAGTCGTCTCTGTTGATCGCCACACATTTCTGGGCCTTGTCTGTCTGATTATCCCAACTTCCTGGCAGCGGCTGATGATATCATTAGGCCGTAAGTGATGATGTCACAGTAACCCAGATTAAGAAGCATGTGGAAGAATGTCTGTGGAGGAAATTTTGGAACAAAAAAGGCCTGAATCTGATCATTTAATTAGCCACAGATCATCAACTGGCAAGAGAGAAGATGTTGGTTTAATTAAACCTAGTAGAGTCCAGACTAGACCAGGATAGAAAACAAGAGCAGATTCATCTGAACGTTTTGTTAATAGAAGAAGACCAACAAGCCAGTTAACACTGCTTTGCAGTGTTTTATGATGTACCTCATGGTTAACGTTGATGATTATTTTTACTGAAATATTTCGACTATCTGATGGATTGCACTGAGATTTTGTATAGAAAAACATTTCACACAGTTTGTAGATCCTCTGATTTTATGTCTTCCATCACTGTGATGTTAACATTATCGCTTTTAAGTGAAAAGAGCAAACACATATTGGCCGAATTATCATTACTACCAAGAGGAAGCGATATTTTGTGATCACAGTGTCACACAAGCGCCTATAGTAACCATCGTCTGCATGTGAGGCATCTGATGCCGTTATATCAGAGGTATGTCTGTCTGTATTGTCACATTCTCTGGAAAGCCTTGGGGAAACATACCATCACCTGTAAAGGAGGTGAAAGGAGGGAGGCGGATGGAGGACAAAAAAAAAAGAGCGAATGTGAACATATTCATGGGAAATGGATTACTAGACGCTAGAGACAAAGATAATTGTTTGGAGTATTCATTCCAAGTCCCAGCTCAATTTCAGACCCTCTATTTAAGTGAGTGTGTTTTTCACTATGTGTGAGAGCGTGTGTGTTACAAGTGGTTCTGGAGTGGTATCAGTGAGGGGTGTCATCTCCTGTACTTAGCTTTAGCACACTTCATTCAAATGCACAGGCCAAACCTTGAACACACACACACACACACACACACACACACACACACACACACACACACACATGATTAGGTTTTATTCTTCTTCAGCTTTCAGTCATACACCAACATCACCTTTCTACTCACTGATGACACCATTATCACACACATTATCACTGTCACCCTCCTCTTCTCCTTATCTTTACCCTTTCTCTGATATCTCCTCTTGTTCGATCTCCAGCTAATTCTCATGACTTTTCTCTTTTGAATTTTTTTATCTTCTGTGCTTGTATATTTGATGCTTCTTTCCTCCACACTTCTCCATTGTTAGATAGTTTATTGCAGTAATTTTGCAAACTCATTTTTTTATTTATTTGGGGCAATGGAAACCAGCTGATATAGCAAACTTGTTAGCAGAGCAACATGATCATGCTGTATATTTGAAGTTGTGTTTCTTGCCACCTGGTGAATGTCTGTTTTAGCTCTGGTTTTGGTCTCCCGCTCCTTAGCTGCTAAATCCCCCCGCTGTGTTCAGTGACTAGCTGCTAATTTTGTTTAATTGTTGTTGTTGCAGCCATAGTTTCACAGCACAGAGACAAAATTTAGTCTGTTTTGTTGGTATAATTTGCATCATATCCTGTTTTACTGTGTGGGTCAGTTCAGGTAGGAAGCTGATAAGTGGAGGACTGTGGGAAACTGAGTCTGTTGCTGTAATAGCCCCTACAGCAGTATTTAATTTATGCAGTTGCACAAATACCAGAACTGCTGCATAAATTTGTTTCACAACTCTATTTTGAAAGTATTTCTCAATTGTAACCATAAACATCTGTGCGTAATAAAGCTGATCCGACCACTTTTCACTGTCCTGTTTTATTGCAATATGAAATGAATGGTGAGAGTCCTGATTTTGAAACTGTTCTGTGAGCAGAGCCAAACCTCAAAAGAAGGCTCACTCTCAGCATGTACAGCTCGTCTAAATAAAAGGTTTCCAACTGGGGGAGGAGTAGTAGGGGTTAGTGTGTCTCTGTGTGTGTTTTTTCCTGATAGGGTTAAGTGCACTGGAAGTGTGATGTGGTGATGGAGGGAAGATGAGAGGGATAAAAGAAGGAGAAAAAACGAGAGTAGAGATCCATTAGCTAATGGATGTATTCAGTCCTATCTTGTCAGACTCACAACACAATGCATACACACACACACACACACACACACAGAGCCAACAAGCCATCGAACAAGTATGTTTTTGTGAATTGCGCATGTGTTCAAATAGCACTCAGGTGAATCGGCTGCATTCCTCAACTTATAGGTACAAGCCCATAAATAATCCCAAACTGAATTCAAATAAGCAGATGTGTGTCCACAGTTTCAGTACATGTATGTGCAGATGTGTGCACGCCACAAGACAAAGTAATTGGTGTCAATGAGACATCGGTGGCTCCTATTTGATTAATCCTGCAGGCTAGGAATAGAAAGATACCTCTTACACGCTAGTCTTAATTTTCCCACATACATATTTGTACGGTTAATTTTGTGAGGACACTCATTGACATAACACATTCCCTGGCCCTTTACCTTAATCCTAACCTGATTCTAACACTTAACCCTAAAACCAAGTCTTAACCTTCTACAGACGGACCAGAAAGAGAGGACAGGCCAAAATGTCCACACTCCCCTGCTATAAAACTGAAACTGGTCCTAACAATGATTAAGCATACAAGCACACACACACACACACACACACACAGCCTGTGGTCATGCTGATGGTTGACTAAAGGCAGGGCCCATCTGTCTCATTACAGAAATGGGTGTCACTAGAGAATTTGTATTGTTTATGAACACACACAGACACATGGTTTTCATTCCTCATGGGGACCTTACACTGATTTTTATTCATGTCCTAGAGATAAACTCTAACCTTAGCTTTATGATAATCACTTTATTTGGCCAAATATTATACACACAAGGAATCTGTCTCTGGTACAGAACTGAGGCAGCCATCTACGGCGCCAACTCACACACACCGATGGTGGGACTGTCCCCGCAGGGCACTGCTCTGGCCATTGGGGGCAACTTGTGGTTCAGTATCTTGCCCAAGGACACTTCGACATGTGGAGTGCAGGCACCACAAATCAAACCTCCAACCTTCTGGTTGGGAGACGACTGCTCTGCCGCTGAAACCATAACCCTTCACCTAACCTTAAACCAAGTCATCACCCCGTAGCTCAGTGATTTACATGATGAGACGAGAAAGGCCCAGTCCCTACAGGGTGAGCATGTGAACAGGTTTTGGTCCCTAAAATGTGAGTAATACCAGGCACACACACACACACACACGCTGTGTACTCTATGACCACATCACTGGCAGCGCTGCTAGCATTGCTCAACAGAGCTGCTGGAAGCAGAAACAGCTTGATGTAACAGAAGAACAAAAAATGAAATAATGAAACAAGTATTCATACTGAGTGAGTCCCCTCCTCTGACTGCTATATTGTGTAACAGTTTCACCCAGAAGGACCTCTATGTCACTATATGTTTACTGAAATGGAGCTTAACATTGAACAGTGAGGTGTCATGAGTCACATTTCAGCGACATGGACCCTAAATCGCTACAATTTTGCTTTTTGGTGTTTGTACATCTTCAGGTCTTGTGAGTCAACTTTACAGCACTTTTTACTGAACTAATATGTGTGAAGGGTGAAGTACAAAATAAAATTCATTTGAAACAGTAACTGGGACCAATATTTTAACAAGTTAATGTGTCAGTTAACATTAGGAGTTAACTGAAATCCAGTAATTAAACTAAAGACATCCATTTTAAAATTCAGAGTGAAAGTCTTCAAATGTCTTTTGGGCAAACAAATTCAAATATATTCAGTTTATCACATGTGACAAATCAAAACATGAATCGTTCACATTAAAAAGGTGGAAACAGAAAATAATTTTTGCTTCAAAATAGTTGCCGGTTAATTATTATTATTTTTTTAAACCAGTGAACTGACTAATAGTTGCAGCTCTGCGTTATTGAATGGTTTAATGAGTATGAAAAAGTGTGTGCAACACTATGAGGGAATGTGTTTTTTCTTCCTGCTCTAGAGACATTATACTAAAAAGTTAATGTTGCTCACTTTATGCTAGTTTTTCCTCTAATCTGTCTGTATGTTACATACAAAAGATGAGTGGGTGTTGAAGCATATGGAGTTGTCTAAAAGGTGCCTCTGACAAAACAAAGTAACATGTAACAGATTAATTTTGCTGCTGAGTAATTAGGAAAGTAGGTTGGCTTTTTTTCTTGTTGATATACTGGCTGCAGTTCATACCAGTACTGAACTAAAATCAGTTTGCAGACACCTGAAACATCCTGGTTATCCACTGTCAACTTAATTTGTTATGTGAAGTTGTGCTTCTGTGTGAATGTAGTCAAAACGAACTAAGCACATCTTAAAGTGAGCTCAGGTGTGTGGAAAGCTCAGACATCCAGCACCTGGATGGTCACTGTGTCTGTGATTAAGAGATTCTTGATGTGTCAAATTTGTCATGACTTGACTGAGAATTATGGAAAACACATTATCTTGTTAGCTCGCACAATATAGGTTCAGGGACAGACTTCATTGAACGAAAACACGCGTTTCATTATGTAGCCTAATTGGTTTTATGAATGAAAATGAATCTGGAATCGTTTACCATCACTTTGCAGTAAAGGTGTGCTGCGTCATTTCAAATCACTAGAACGAGAGTGAATTTATGGGTGTGCAGCAGAACTGCAGAGTAGGCATGCAGAAGGTGACGTTAATTGTGTGATTAATTTGGTAAAATGCTCCTGACCAGAAGGTGATTGTAAAATTCACAGAAATGCAATAATTTCACTGTCACGTCACAGAAAAATGCTCTCTGGTCTTAATGTCAAGGAAGGGAAGCCATTCAAGTCCTGCAGGTGTGAGAAAATAAAAAAAATAAAATCTGAGCAGACTAACAGGAGAAGCACAGGTGAAACTAATTGTAATGAAGGCTCATAACGTCTGCTGTGAAGTGAATACCATCAGGCTGGTAATGTGTCAGATCCCAGCAATAGACAAGATTAAAGAGCCAGCTGCCAAACACTGAAGTTCACTGCAAGGACACACTAAATCTTTTGTTTTTTAGGTTTGATCTCCTGAAATCACTGTTCTGTTTGGTGATAAACAATGAAGGCACATGCACCAAAACCTCTGGTTACTGTTGGATCACAACTCATAAAACATGCACTTCATACTGACTCGTGTGTAAGGTAAGTTATAGTAAGGTCTTTGGCCTTCTGAATTTTGAAAGTAACAAACAGACTTATTTTAAGTAACTGAGAAACTAGCCTACACAAAACCCAACCAACACACATAGAAACAGGAGCCTAACCCCGGTTTACTGTATATAGAGTAGTCAGGCAATCAGTCCAGGTGAGACTAATCTAAGTGATGACTCAACTCCACCCTCCTTCCTCCTGCAGAGAATGAAAGGTTCAGCCTTGAAAACTGCATCAGTGCATCTCAAATCACTTAAATGCATCTCTTCCCTGTATACGTTGCATTATAGTATGAACAATGGCGATTAACAACAAAGCCAATAAAGACATCATTTCACAGAGAAGAAAAAACTTTAATTAAATATAGTGAGAGTCAAAAAATTATTTTACACTTCAAAGTTCAAAAGAAAACAAAACAAAAAAAAATCAACATTATCATCTTTACAGTAGTTTCCTCTGTAATCGTCCTGTCCACACTGGTACTAATGGTAATGTGTGGATGAATGATGACCACCACTGTAAGCCTGAATGCAGACAAGCCATGTAAATGTCTTTACTGTTGCTGGACAAGTGCTCCATCATACTTCCTTAAACCTAAACCCTCTAGTTACACCTTCCTGTACAGGCATTTACTGTATATATGTACTATAAAAACATCCCTCAGCTTTAAAACATCACATTTTTCTTCCAGAGTTAAAAAAAAAAAATCATACACTCTCAGATACACACACTTGCAGTCACTCTCACATGCACACAAAACAGAAGAGTGGTCTCCAGACCCATGTTTGAGAACAAATAAATAGGTGGCTCGTTTTTAAAAGAGAAATGAAAGCAAGAAGAAAGAGGGAGCAAACATAAGAGCATTGATAGCACAATCAAAACAAAGTGATGGAGGGAAATGAACAGAGGGAGAGAGCAGAGAACCTGAAGGGGAAGGATGGCAGAGAGAGAGATTTTTCTTAAATCTTTTCAGCCTTCATTATTCCAACTTAAAATCCATCACATGGAAGACAAGCACAGATAATCATACTGACATATTTAGCATCTCTACATCTAGATAATGCAACATGTTATGGTAACTTTAACAATAAAGATACATACATTGTGACAAAAAAATAAACATCCTCCTGCTTCCTTAACTACAAATGATAAAAAAAAATTACATCATGGCTTCTTTTGGTTTGATTGAAATTAGCAGTGGAAGTATGGCTTTTAATAAACAGACACTATAATACAAAAACATTCCTAGACATGAGAGACAAAGCATGAGAGAACAAGGATTTGAGCTTTAAAGAATCTTTTCAGGCCTTTTGTTGATTTATCATATTCTCTGTGATATCCCTGTTCTTCCATCCTGACTTCACTGACAGACTGTCAGTCTCAGTTGCTGAGGCTACTGACGTTTGGCTGAGGAGACGTCTCTCGCTCATTGAACTAAAAATTTAAAAGCTGATGGATTCTAAGCGTTTGCTTCCTCTGCAGTAAACTGACAGCAACTGGACGTCCAGGTGTCCTCAAACAGAAATAGGAAAGATTTACAGTGTCAGTAGGTTTTCTGTCCAGTTAAGTTTCCATATTCACTTTGAAATACTATATATGTGTGGCAAATGTCATTGACCTGAATGACGAACAAACAATAAAGATGCACTACCTGCTGCTGTTCTGAAAACAAAGCGCCGATTGTACATGATATGGCATTTACTAGCTAACTATTTCTGACTGTGTGACAAGAAAAGACACATTGAACTGTATAAGACTGTATAGGCATTCATTTCTTAAATAAGGACTTTGGCAAAATTAATAGAATATAAATGAATTAAGACTGTTGAACCACACACACTGAGCTGTGAGCCCAGGGAGCACTGGCTTTCACAACAAATCATCAGCCAGTTTTCACACATTAAGACGTTGCTGGCTAGTTGCCCTGTGCTGCAAAAAATGTCCTTTTTCGACATGAAATTCAGAGTTAAAGCTACAATATGTAACTTAAAGAGCCCATGGCATGCCTCTGTGTTTTCTGATTTATCTACAGTGTTACGATGAATTATCATCTTAAACATGACTGAATAGCAACTTGATTTATATGTCTCACAAACTCTGTAACGTTAGAAAGAATTGTTGTAAGACTGGAGAAGTTACTATGTCTGCTTTATGCTGGTTAAAATATGGGGTTTCTCAATTACCCACTTTGTTTAGAGTGTTACACATCTCTTGTCATCAGTACATAAACTGTTGTTTACCTATCTATGGAAAAGAAATTCACATTGATTAATGCTGTCACAGGTTGTTGTGCTGTCCTCTTGCGACAACACTGACAACAGGAGTTGTGTGCGTTCACGAACCATCCTCTCATTTTCAGGAGGAGGCTCTCAGGTTTTATTGTTCTGAAATAATTACAGACTCTTTGGAGCTATGATGGGTGCAAAGCTAATCTTGAGATTCTCAAGATTAAGCATTAAATAGCTGGAAATGAGCATGCCATGGGCTCTTTAAGGTAGCGCTAGCATGAACCTCCAAATCAACATACTCTGCTCCTCACAGCACTCCCTCTACTACAATGTGCTATGCTCCACCACGCTCTTTAGATATTTGTTGTTATGAAATCACAATAAATAGGAATGCAACAAACTTACTGATCAAGCACAGATAACTGAAAATCTCTGATTGGTTAGAGAGATCAATCCTGCTCAATAACCTTTAGACTCTGCTGCCAGGGCTGTTCAGTGAGTCTAGGTCACAGGAGGCTTCGACAGCACCTCTCCACATTAAGATACGTTTTGGAGCAAATTTCTACAAACAAACAAACAAAAAAAAAACCCCTACTACTGTAGCTTTAAAAAAGTGCAAAAATGGGATGCATCTACGTTCTAGATACAGCTCCACTGTAGATCTGAAAAAGTCTGCCTCAGTGACAGATGGTTTCACAAGTTTTTCCCTGGTAGAATTTTAAGACTAAGTTGAAGCTTTAATGACATTTTTTGCAGCACAGCTTTTAGGACACACCACAGGCTAGTTTTCTCACTCAAACTGAATCAGATCAATGGGCAGGTAACAAAAAACTGTCTGATTGGCTGTCTGATCACAGTAAAACAACACAGCAAACTAACCAAAAAAACAAAAACAAAAAACAAATCTGTTAAGACCAAAACATGGGAAAGCAAATCTCACACAACAAAGTCAAAGTGGTGGCAGTCTTTAAGACATGTTCCCCCTCTTACAGAGGCCGCTGTAGCCGTGTCCAACTTTAAAATGTGGTGACAGGGCTGATGGACGAACTCAGTGGCAGAATTGTTGGGTCAAATCCTCAACAGTGAAGCTGCTGTTGGCAAGTCTATAACCTCTCGTGGTGGAAATGAATTTCTTATTTGTTCTTAGTTTGTTAAATTACTGAATTACAGAACCTTCTGTTGGGTGAGAGACAAAATTGCACTTTCTAGAAAATATCGGCGAGCAGCAGTACGTAAATCACGCTCGAAGTGGGATTTCTTCAATGGCTAAAAGTGATCCATTAAACGCAGAAGTAGAACTCTCAGCTGGAATTGTGCTGTTGTGTGTGGATTTGGCAAAGAGGGGTGAAAGGGTGTGTCTGGGTTGGCTTGTCTGGATTTGACCCTGTATGAATCCTGCAGCTTCTTCATCATCATTTTTTACTCATCATCATCACCATCATCTTCACATTATATTCCTTCATTAATAACCAAACTTCATAAATAGAAAATCCCTCATGTAGAATACAGATAGAAGATGATTATCACATGTTGCACAAAGGGAAAAAAATCAACAATCACTCAAAAGAGGAAATGGATTCTTTCCAAAATAAATACACTTCCTGTGTTCGTGTCAAGTTGTAATGTAGGCGTGGCCATTCTCCTATAAAAGCATCAAGGTGTACAAAGTCTCAACAACTTATTTTCTTCTTGCAAAGTCTTTTTTTTTGTTCTTTGCATGTTTTCTTGCAGTTGTTGTTGTTGTTGATTTTGTTAGAAAGGGCCTGAGTTGGGATTGTTCCTTCAAACAGGGACAGCTGCTTCCATCCCCGACCGGAGTATAACTCGCACAAAATCCTCCGCCAGGATCGATGTGAGTGTGCTTGGTTCATCTTGCACAAAGTCACACACATACACGCACACACTGTCATGCACTCACACCTTTACATGGGCGGGATGATCATTCCAGGGATTGCTGTTGGGAGGAGGAAGAGAAAAAGGAACGGAGGGAGAAAAGAGAAAAAAAAACTTTTAGAACATAGCCAAATATTTTCATTGTCATAAAATATTCCCTAGTAAATACATCAGTATGTTTCCCATCTGTGCAGCTGTGTGAATGCAGTGACATTTGAAACATCAATAGATGAATAAATCAGTAACATCGAGCAGGGACACATCATCTAAGTTGGCTCTCAGCAGCACTGCTCACACATACACACACACACACACACACACACACACACACACTAAACTGTGTGCGGGAACGGTTGTTGTATAATACTGTATGTTTGTATGTGTGCCTGATGGATTGCATCATGATGTGTGTTCTATTTAAACCCAAGGGATGGGTGTCAACATGTGAGAAGCAGGGCCCGGTCCAAAGTGACACACTCACACACAAAGCAAACTGGAGAAAGGATTATATACGTACATGACCAGTCAAACATTTGGACACATCTTCTCATTTAGTGTTCATTCTTTGTTCCATCATTGTCTACACTGTAGATTAATAATAAACACAGCAAAACTATGTATGAGATAACACATGGAATTATGCACTAACCAAAAAAGTGTTGCAGTAAAATATGTTTTAAATTTAGATTCTTTAAAGTCGCCACCTTTGCTCACTCTTGGCTTTCTCTCAACCAACTTCATGAGGTGGTCACCTGGAAAGCTGCCAACAGTCTTGAAAGAGTTCCCACATATGCTGAACACTTGTTGGTTGCTTCTCCTTCACTATGAAATTCAATTCATCCCAAGCCATCACAGCTGGGTTTAGGTTGGAAGATTGTGGAGGCCAGGTCATCTGACACTCTCATTCTTGGTCAAACAGTCCTTACAGGTGTGAAGGTGTTTTGGGCCATTGTCCTGTCGAAGAACAGATGATGGTCCCGCTAAGCACAAACCAAAAGGGGCGGCGTATTGCTGCAGAACACTGTGGAGTCGTGCCAGTTAAGTGCGTCTTGAGTTTGGAATACATTGTGAGCAGGGTCACCAGGAAAGCACCCTCACATCATCACATCTCCTCCATGCCTCACGGTGGGAAGCACACAAGCAAATATCATTTGTCTCTGTGGCTGACAGTCACAGTGGTTGGAAGCCAAAATCTCAAATCTGGACTCATCAGACCAAAATAAAGAGTTCCACTGGTCTACTGTCCATTCCTTGTGTTTTTTAGCCCAAGCGGTCATCTTCTTCTTCTTGGTCTCCCTTGTGATTCACATAGTCTCCTCCGCTGATGCTGAGATGCGTCTGCTACTTGGGAAGCATTCATGTAGGCTCTAATCTGAGATGCTGTTAACTGGTGATTTCTGAGGTTGGTGACTCTAACGAATTTATCCTCTGCATAAGTGGTAACTCTTGGTTTTCATGAGAGCCAGTTTCATCACAGTGTTTGATGGTTTTCACTACTGAACTTGAAGAAACATAAAATTCCTGAAATTCCTGAACTACATAATTCCAAATTGTTATTGAATGCTGTAAGACTGATGTATTTTTGTAGGCCACCCCAGAAGTTAGCATCACACTGGTTCCCTCAACAAAATGCCAGTGGGATTTCTCCATACATGTTTGCATTAGTGCAGAATATAAGCTCTGTGACAAACAACAGTTTACACATTTTGTTCAGCAAGATAATTGTCACAAGTGAACACCACTTTTATGATTTTTGAAGCCCAAATACAATCCCCAGAAGTAAAAGGCTAACGCTAGGCTATAAGCAAACTAAACCAAGGGCCCCGTGACTTCAGTGCCATCACCACAGCATCCAACTTGAAATTTAATTTAACGCCCTAAGTTCTTCGACAAAATCCTTTCCTCTTAGTGTGACCCGATCGAGCTAGTGATCATGGCTGTGTCAGCTGGTCAGAACAGTTTGCACGTGCGTGAGTTTAAACACAATGAGGCTGTAAAGGTGGACTACTAAGGAGATGAATCTCTGGATTTGACGTGATGATGTTTCGTGTTCGTATCCACAGGCTTTACTTTAGGTCATTCAAACTCCTTCATAGAACCCATGGACTTTAGGGCGATGGAACTGAAGTGCAAAACTCAGTTCTGGGTTATAAGACTCACTATTATGGCTCTCTATTGCATAGTTTTGATGTCTTCAGTAGTAATGCACACTGTAGAAAATAATAGAAAGAAAGAAACCCCGTTGAATGAGAAGGTGTTCAAACGTCTGACTGGTGCTGTAAATGTTTTCATGGGGAGCAAAAACTGTAAGAAGAAAATATTTCAGCTTGACAAGACTCTTCAGGATCTACGGTCTCAGCTGAACCTGTCTTTTTTGTCTCAGGTACTCATGAGCCTGCTCACACACACAGATAAAAACTGTCTAGAGAGTTGAGCAGCTGTCATTGTTGATTGCTCCCTAGTAAGTTACCAGTACCGTGTGTGTCTAACAGAGGAAACAGTGTGTGTGCGGTGGTGAGTGGGGTGTGTTTTTTTCAGCTGTGCTTTCAGCCTTAGCTTTGCGTTCCCACACCCCCGCACATTTTCTACACACACACAGCAAAACAAAGCCAGTGATGTTGAGAAATAAATTCTCTGTGCCAGATGTCTTTTTTCTTGTCTCTGTAAATATCTAACTTCCTGTCTCTTTTCCCAGCCAATAGGAAGACAGAGAGGAGTTACCAGGCAACAGAATGGTTTGATCTGTGCTGCGGGACGACAGGTAGACAGAAAATTAAGAAGGCAGAGGGTGGACAGGCAATGACAAGACAAGACATGAGGGAGAAATTGAGGTAAAAATCCAGGGAAGCGAATCAAATATCACTCAGAGGCAGTTAAAAGATGTGAAACGTGACTTATCTGAATTGGTCAGTTTACCAAAAGTTGCGATTAGTTAACAGAGTGAATGAAGAAACAGTTGAGGAACATACTTCAGGTGAAGGCCAGGCCTTGTAGAGAGCTGGCTGTTGAGTACTTGCTAGAGTCCACAAATGTTCTGGTAGAGAGGCATGTGAGAGAGAGAGATAGTTAAAGAGAAAGGGCAAGGGAAGGATGTAAGATCAGAGGAATAAAAGCAGGAAGAGTTAAAAGTCAGAGAAGTGAGAGAAGGAAAAAACAAAAAGCAGATTTTGTTTAGACTGTCCTCACCAGGAATAATGGTTATTTAAAAGGCTTAAAATGACGTTTTCCTGCAGTCATGAGAATGATGACTACTTAAAAAAATGCAACAAATATAGATGAAGCTGCTCTTATATAACGCTGCTCTTAAGGTGGAGGGCAGGGTGGATGGCTGGGCTTTAGAAGTGCACAAACTTGATACTGACAACTGCGTTCTGTGTCTCATCTTCTACCACAGTCAACACTAGTTTTAGTTGCTAAAAATCCCAAATTTTAATCACAGTTGTAGTTTGCATTCACAATTTACGTAATTTGAGCACATCAGTGGATTTGTAGGCATGAGGACAAATCACATTCTCCTCTGTGACAACTGATGACACATCCCAGAGAAGAACAGTCATTTTAAAACCTGTGGGACTTCATGATCGAAATACAGTTGAATATATGAAATGTCATGGAAATCCATTCTGTTGAGACATTAAAAATACAAATGTGAACCTCTGGCACCTGTAGACAAAAAAATCATGTGATCAGGTCATCATGGCTCATCCTCTGGGAACCATGAATCTTAGTACAAAGTTTTATGGCAATTCTATAAGAGTTTGAGATAATTCACTTTGGACCAAAGTGGTGCACTGGTATAAAAACTCACCTGTTAAACACACAACAGTAAGCACTTACTAGCTGATCAGGTACTGTGATAGGTGTAAAAGAAGGATGTGGAACATCGGAGGGACTATAATAGAGTTATAAAAAGCATCATCTGCTGGGGAAATCCTCCCTCTAAGCATGCACTGACTAGCTGCTGTCATGGTAAATTACCTTGGAGGCCGTTCCCGTTGGCGCTGGTGCAGGAGGGTGGAGGGGAGGAGGAGGGCCTGACCACCGGAGCGAAGGCGGACTTCTGCTTAACGGCTGCCGACACCATATTGGCCGGAGAGAAGGAGAAGACACCAGAAGAGGAGGAGCAGTTGGAGGGGAGGGAGGTGGAGGAGGCCATAGTGGGACTGGATGGGACAACTGCAGTGGTGAGGATAAATAAGGAGAAAGACAGAGGGAGAGAGAGGTGGGATAAAGAAGAGAAGGGCGGGTAATGACGAAGGGTGAGAACAGAGGAGAGAGACAGTTCATGGTTACTGTATGAAGCATGACTATCCAATTTACTGTCATCAATTATATTAGAAATGAAATTATTGTCATTGTGCCATTATCAGAAAGTCATGATTTACAGCACGTTCTAAAGATGTCATGTCAAAGAAATCAGATTTTGATATGTAATAAAAACTGGCTTGAAATTGGCTATTTGAGAATAAAATATATGGCCAAAGGTATATGGAAACCCTTGACCACATGTTTTTATTTTCTTTAGCCTGGAGCTATTTTCATGGTTTGGACTAGGCCCTTTAACTCCAGTGAAGGTAAATCTTCAGTTACAATGATATTTTAGACAATAGTATACTTCCAACCTTATGGAAACAGTTTAGGGGAGGCCCTGTTTTAATGTGTGTCTGTGCACCAAGCAGAGTAAAGCAATGGTTTGGTGTGGAAGAACTTGACTTGCCTGGAGGGAGGAAGAGGTGGATCCCAGTGGAGAGGAAGAAGAGGAGGAAGTGGTGAATGACAGGGACAGTGATGACGAGGATGATGAGGAAGAAGAGCGAGGTCAGAGAAAAAAAGGGAAATGGATGAAGAATGGGAGGAGGATGAAGATGACTGAATCTAATAGTTTTAAACTTGTTTCTGCTAGTGACTTTGCAACAACCCCTGAGTTGGTTTCCCCAGTTTCATATCACAATGGGAGTGTTTTCTGTTATTGGCCATTCAGGTAGAGAATAAAGTAACATTTATGATCCTCGGATGCTCATAATGGGAGTGTTTTCTGTCATTGGCCAGTCAGGTAGAGAATAAAGTAACATTTATGATTCTCGGATGCTCCTGTGTCTTTACAGTAACATCTTTTTGGACATCAATTTAAATAATAGCAAAGATAAACCTTTGTTTTCTAACTATGGTAGACTAGTTGGGGGTGGCTGTGGCTCTGGCTCATGAGGTAGGGCAAGTCATTTTCTGACCAGAAAGTTGGTGGTTCGACTCCCAGTCTCCCCACATGCCTAAGTGTCCCTGAGCAAGACACTGAACCCCGAATTGCTCCCAGTGGCTTGACTAGTGCCGTTGTGTGGCAGCCTTGTCGTCATCAGTGTGTGAATGGTGTATGATCTACTGTAAAGCGCTTTGGCCAGTGCAACACACTGTGAAAAATGCGCTATATAAAATACAGTCCATTTAGTTTCTGATGATGACCATATTTTAAGACCACAAACCAAAAAAGAGTGTGTGTCTAATACATTTTAAAATCCGCTGCTACTTTCAGTCTGTGGCTGTCTTCTCCTTGTCCTAAACTTATTTTAGCATTGTGCTTTTAAAAAATGTAAGTGTGGTGTCTCTGTGAAGCTTCTGTTTGAACCGGCACAGTGTGACCCATGGCGTTGTTTAAATCACGGCAAAAACATGTCTGCCCTTGTCAAATCAGCTCCTCCTCCCTAAACCCAGAAATTATGTATTCCTATAAATAATGAATAGATCAGGTTTTTATATTCTCTTTGTTGACACTGAACAGACAAGTGAGGTGAATCTGTGAACTGTATTAAGATATTAAATGCTGCTTTATATAAAATATGTAGTGAAACATCTTTTGAATTATCATGTGTACAGTATCATATCAACACTGCCTGCACAGAGCACTGACCTGAGCGTCATTCAGTATCTGTGGGATGGATTTAAACAACCAGACTGTGAGGCACGTCGTATTGCCCAGTGTAAGTGTTCAACCTTACTAAGGAAATCCCTGCAGCGATGTTCAAAAATCTTGTGGAAAGCTTTCCATGCAGAGCGGGGGCTGTTATAGCAGCAAATTAATGTTCAGTATTTAGGAATGAGATGTTCCACAGTATGGTGTAATGTTTGGGAGACTATATACTATAACCAATGTGGTATATATTATATAGATGAGGTTCAAAATGTATTTTATGAGACGTGACACATGAAGGTTTCACATAGGCCTGGTCTTCCCAAGTTAAACATTCACATCTGCATCCACCATCACCATCATCAGTTAGAAAACCTTAAGCAAACAAACAATCTGACGTCTCTATGCATCCATTTTTATTCTCTCTCTCTCTCTGTTTCCTGTTTTCTTCTAAATTGAAAAGGGATTCAATTAACCAAAGAAGACAAGGTGTGGCTGCCAGATGAAAGGAGGGAGGCGATGGATGGAGGACAAAATGAAGCTATGAGCTGTGAGTTGGTGAATGATTCTGAAGAGAGTAACAGAAATGTCCACACTGCAGATCTGAGACCTTCACTGTCTGTCCATAGACATTTCTGTGCAGTTGAGTGTGTCTGTATGTGTACACCGCTATTTTTTAAATCTGTGAATGTACAATATGTTAGATTTATATGCTATTGTATGTATGTTTGTTGCACACTCACTAGCATAAGGCGAGTTGGCTGCGGAGCCGTTGAGGAAAGTGGGCGAGCCTCCCAGGTTGGTCATGCCAGCATTGTTAGTGTAGCCATTCATGGCACTGGTGACTGAAGTGTAACTGGTCTGCTGAGGCGTGGAGCTTGGCACGTAACCGTGAGGAGATACACTACTGCTGCTACGCACGAAACCTGGAGGATGCATGGTGGAGAGGGAGAGGAGCAGGACAGTACAATAAACAAACAAACAAATAAAACGTAGTTCAGTACAACACCACCTCTAACTATGACCTCAGTTATAAACATACAATTAAATCTATACATTTATGACAAGCTGAAATATTCTGAGCTTCATAAACACAGATAGGCATACAATTGTACAGGTGTACCTAATAATGTGGGTGTATATTTGATGCAAGACCCTATAGACCATATACTGTTGGTTACGTGCCCCTACCCTATGATATAACCCATAGGAGTGTCTCCTGAAGTAGCACCACTATGACAGACATATGTGTCAGACCTTCATCACTATGGTTACATCATTAAACACTGCCTAATTTCTTCTCAGCCAGTAGAGGGTCTGGTGAGGCTCAAAACAAATGGACACCATAGCCTCCTAAGCACTCCTTACTCCTCCCATCAGGTTCTGTTTCCTAGTGATGACATAAACTACAGATGCCTGGTTGTGACACAGGGTGCAAAATGCATCCTCCAGTCTGACGCTAGCGTTAGCTGACTAATTTGTTCGTCCAGTAGAACACACTGGTTAATGCTAATGTGACACAAAACACTAATGTTGCACAAAGCTCAGATTACTCCCAAAATAGCGAACAGACAAACTTTACCCATCCGACAATGTGTAAAAATTTAATTAATGCACATTTACTGTTATAGAATGATCATGGTTTAGTTAGGCACAGACACAAAAAAAACTTTAGGTTTATGGAAAAGTTATGGTTTGGGTAAAAATAAGTTCTTTGTCAAGGTTAGAGGACCTTTGTTGTCATGGCTACAACAATGAACACATAATGGGGAGTCAAATTTTTGCTGACAGTCTCATTTCCAGTCTCTTACCCTGATTGGCTTGTGAAGGTTCAGAGACATTGACGGACAGCTGCCCGGTGAAAGAGTTGACCCCCATCATGCCGGTGTGGGTGGAGCCGGAGAGCTGGGTGTGTCCTCGTGGAACACTGTAAAGAGCTTCTGCAATGTCCGCTGCACGCTTCAAGATAATTTCCTACAGGTATGGGAAAACATGAGAAAATGAGAACTAAAGCAATGCGATCTCATGTTTTCCTCTGTCCATGTAGATGTCTGCTCCGTACCTGGTTATTATGGGGCAAACCATAAAGAGCTTCTACGAGGTCAGCTGCTCTCTTCAGAATAACCTCCTGAGAAAAAGAGAGAAAAGGAGTAGGTAGCCAAAAACGTGCACAGTACTGTAGCTTTCCTCTCATGTCTTTTTGGAATCAGTCTAAAAAAAAAATCATCTACAGCAGATTAAAATTCACCAGAAACTCAGATGAAGCTTTTTGATGCATGTGAAGACACATGGAGGAAGACTGCACATGTAAAAGCACACATCACACATAAAAGTCACATGCAGCCTCTTCCTCCCCTCCTTCCACACCATCAACCAACATCCATTTCAACATCTATTCATGATAAACAAATTGCTCTTCACTCCTTTTAAAGGTAGATTATCTCCTGTCAAGTCAAGTGCTTTTATGCACCTAAATGACATCTTAAAGTGATAGGTATTTAGAATATACTGTAAAGTAAATTTAAAGTGCCCTGTAGGCTTTTTTGCTGTTTAAATCAGACCACAATGATACAGCGTGGGCAGTTTTGTTACTGAGCTGCCCTGTTGCTGTGACAGCCTAGACAGTGCTGAGAAAAAAAAGATGTAAAGGTGAATAACTTTGCAACAAGAAAGGCTGGTTTTGACCCACAGTTGTCTCATTTTTATTCACCTTTCATCTTTTGTGATGGACGATGTTATCATTTATTCCTGGATCTCAGTTCATCCTCCATGTTCTTCTGCTTTCCCAGTCCATTTTTACCTTCTCCTCCAACTTCCCTCTTCCTCAGCTTCCCATCCTTTCGCTCTCTCCCTCTTCCTCTCTGCTCACACCCCGGGTCTAAGGTGTCTTGTTTAACAGTTAATGTGAGAAAATGACTCTGTTCTTTGCAGTATTATGCTGCACGGTGTGACACACGCTTATGGGTGGCTGCATGTGTACTCTCCTGTGAGTTTGTGCCTGGTGGAATGTATTGCTCTCTGCCAGTGTTTGTGTATGTGAGTGAGGCTATGAAAGGTTACAAAGCCAGTCTGCAGTGTTAGTGCGCTTATTCATGGTACTAAATTCAATCTTTTAGACATTATTATGGCCAGGCTGACTCTCTGCTAACCTCTCATTATTAGTCTGGTGAGCAGCTCGCACACACACACCCAGCACACACACTCATTCACAGAAACCTGATCCCGAATGTTCAAGCCATTCCAGTAAGGCAGTAGCTGATAAACGGGAAGGAAAGATGATCCTCTGGTAACATCATCATTATCACGTCTGCAGGCTTCTGCTACTACATCACCCCGAACCCGTGACTGCTGGGATCGATGCACTTTGAATACGTTGCCTGCCTGTGTCTTTTGTATTTAGACACACAACTACTCACATCGCCTAATTAATCTCTCCCAGGTTGCATCAGGAAATAAGAAAGCATTAGTCATCAGATTACCTTCTGCTCAATACAAATGAATAATGCTTCCAGTTGCACTATGTTAATATGAATAGGACTGAAAGTGTTGTTGTATATCTTGTCTCTGTCCTTTATGTTTGAAAAGGAATTAAAAAGTCTAAAATAATCTGACCTTGACACCCTGAGGACTCAGAGTAGTGTCAATAGGACAGCCCGCAGTGACAATGGAATGCATCTAATTATGGAGCCAAAATGAAGGTTATTTTTTGGTTTTTGTGAAACTGAAGACTAAATACATCTTTCAGGTATCAGTTCAAACTGCTGAACTGACTTTCTGCCATTATACTGTTGTTTTTTCATGTGTGCCAAAATATGTTGACACATCTGTTGTATCTGGATAAAAACAAGATGAGATTTAAGGCAAATTTATTTACACTTGTATATACACTATATCTGTTGGTATGATTAATCTCTTCTCAGCTACTGTATGTGTAAATCAGGGTTGGCCCTCCTCCAGTCTGGACGGGGGTGGTGATGCACCAGAAGCTGTTGGGTAACTACCAAAAACACATGACCCTGTGGAAGATATTTTCACAAAACACTGGACTGATGCACAGTAATTAAGCTTGATTTATGGTTCTGCATTAAATCTACACCATAGGTATGACGTACTGTAGGTAATGCCCAGCCTCCACCCTAGCCTGACATGCACCTCCCCAGAAATGTAACTACACATCGTGGTGATGCAGACTGTATCAACTGTGATTGTTCGCATTGCATTTCCTCATTCATGTCTCTTTGTGGTCAGGCAAGCACAAAAAATCGCCAACCGAATTTAGTCCAGAGGGAAAGGTTCATTCTTGACTTAGTGGTTTGACAATATACTCCATGGCCACTTAACACTACTAGATTTTTCCAGAGCATTTACTTGTTCTCTCACAGTCTTCAACAGTGAATGAAGTCTGCTCAGCGTGACCTCATAGACATGATTATTTTTCCCAATTTAGTTTGTAGATGTCTAGACATTTTGTGACATGCAAATCACCAAATTAGTGCTTCATGGATGGCCCTCTCCTTCATTTTTCTGTCCATCAACCATGTCCTGGGTTTAAAGTAGATTAATGCTGAACTATGACAGTGGTGTGACATAGAGTCACTCTGAAACATTTCTTTTTTTAATCACAGATCCCTGCCATTGTCTTTGATTTCTGTAATAGTTGCAATGAAACCTAATTTTAAATCTTTAATTGTTAACATTTGCCTTGATTCATGTGATTGTCCTGTGCTGGCTATATTCATTGTCAAATTTTTATAGAATATGTGCCCAACAACTACTGGTCTGTCATTTAATATTCATGCCATGTCAGTCTTTAAACATAACCTTTGTCTATTATTGTCGATTTCAAGTAAATATGCAGACAGAAGCAGCGGGCGAGTGAAAGAAAATATATCTGTTGGCAGAGAGAAAGAAAAACAGGAGGTGTCTAGGTGCTCTCACTGTGAGTTATGACCAGCACTAATGTGATAACCATACTGTACATGACACACACACATATGCATTAGGACCAGGAAATGCTGAACTGACTATCTGTGGGATCAGATGTGTGTAGTGTGTGTTCTAGTCTGACACAAACAAGACACAACTTATTCTTCCCTAATGCTGGTACATTAGTCGCTTGATCCTCTTCTAATGTCCCATTAGGGATGCTGTACATGCAGGGTCACACCTCTCAGAGAGATGATGTCATACTTTACATGGGGACTCGGAGGGATGTGGGGCACTCTCACATGTACATAGAAGTACTGTTGCACATGTGCACACACACACATGCAAGCATCCTTGTTTTTATCATTTAGCAGGACTTTACATTGACTTACATTCATTTCCTGGAGACTCACCCTAACCTTAACCATAACCATAACCACCACTTGCCTAACACCTCACCCTAAACTCTCTCCTTAAAACTCTGTGGGGACCAGCATCCAGTCCCCACATTGAGAGAGAGAAAGAGTTTCATGGTTTAATGTCTGCATGTTCTTACATCACCACAATTACTCATATTGATGATGTTGAAGACCTGACCTAAGTATGGTGCATGACTTCATCAAAATGAGTCGCATAGCGATGTCAGCTGAGTGAATCACAAAGAAGTCACCCACTCTAAAACAGCCAGTTTTAAGATCGCAATTAATAGCATTTCAGCAAAAATGTTTTACCATTGGAACAATGCGTATACAGTATAATCCTTGAGCTGCATATAAAAGGACACAGGATGCTTGTTGTTAAATACTGAATTGCATAAATGCACTTTACATGTCACCTTTAATTTATTATGTTTTCAAAAATAATAAAAACCTGAGAAGACTAATTGTCTATTAGTGCAATTTGTCTTCCACCATTTTCTGCTGCAGTGAAGAGGACACAGGCCAAGAGAGGTAACTGATTTCTTTGTACATTCAAAGAAGCATTTCTGCTTCTTACTTTCTTAGCTTATCACCCACACAGGTGATCAGTGGCAGTTAAGAGTACAAAAATCTTTTATAGCAAAACGCGGTTCTTAATTATTAAATATTTTCAGTTTTTAAGTGTTTAGAGTCAAAATTCATTTGTTGCAGCACTCTTGTTATTTGTGGCTGTGAACAGTAACTGTAGGTGCACATACAGATGGATGCCGAAGGGGCCACTGTGACAGAAACTGGCAGCTGAATGCCAGTGTGTGTGTGTCCAGCAAAATCCCCTCAATGCTCACTGAACAATTATAGAATCGGCTGTCCGCTGGTAATCCTCTCACACACTCCACTGCCCTGTCTGTCTGTCTGCCTTCTTTACACCAATCACATGTCAATAAGATATCTGAAAGATACTCCCAGCTAGCAGGCAAGTGTGTGTGCCCAACCAAAACACCCTGACACACACACACAAAGACACTAACCTACTTAGAAAAGACAAACACTAAAGAATATTCTCATATGGATCCAAAATAAACATAAATGAGACAACTACATGTACAATCTCTCTCTCACTTCCTCACACACACACACACACACACAGTAACTTCGGGGGGGGCAGCAGCTGTAATGAAATCTCATGGTTCGATAGATTACACTATGATAAATTACCCAACGGTGCACACATATACAGTATGTACCCCCCCACACACTGAAACAGATACACATATGTAAGAGGAACCTGGTTCTAAAACAGGTCCTGTGTTCAAAGTCTCAGTTTAAAAGCAGTTTGTCACCAGGATGAATGATTTTTGTAAACTAGCTCCATATATTGTTACGCTCACAGAAACGCAATACACACCAGTGCAAAGAAACGGCGGGATTACAGACTTGCTTTTCTGAATCACTTGGCACTCATTGGCTGTCTTTTGTGTTTTCTCTGGTGACGTGCAGTCCTCCCAGAGTTGAACTATTTTAAGATTTTTCCATCTTGTGCTCAGTGACTGAAAACAAACAGCAAACCAAATCTGTATTCTGACATGTCATTTCTCATGCTCCCAGAGGACGTGGCCTTGATCTGATCATGAAGGAAAAGCTCTGAAAGTTATCGTTTGGCTCCAATTCTATCAGTTATTGGTTGGAGCCGATGCCTGATCAATACATCCAGCTTCTCTGGGTGCATTTGTAGCAATTTGATGCAGCTTTGCCTGGAAACATCGTGTGTGACACCATGTTGCTTATACTGTACTTGACAGTTTATCCACGGGAATAGGAAAAATACAGTGCCAGTATGATTTTAATAGTGCTCAAGTGTTTTATGGTGGATTGGGGTCAGAACTGATATCAAATGTAAGTTCTTAAGGTATTTATGGACCAATTAAATTCAAGGAATGTGCTTATTTGTTTTATTCTTTTGGACACATGCTTGGCTGGGTATTTCATTTGTTCCCCCTTAGGTTTGACATTTATAAAAGGTAAAATGTTTTTCACTGTGTAAATCTTTAAATGTTGGAAATGCTGGCTTTGATCAATGTATTCATACTATCTGTAGTGGTGTAGTGCAACAACAACAACAACAACAACAACAACAATAATAATAATAACAAAAGTAACACTGTGTAAGCCAAGAAATAATGTTAATTAGTCAAGTAGCAACCACTAATTTTTCTGCACCCCCATTATGTTTTGTAATTCCAGGTCTGACCAATTGGATTGCTTGGATCAAATAAATCTAACTGAATTGTGGAGAGGAAGTAAATCTTTACATTTCAGAGGAATTCCTCCAGAGACGAGAAGGTGGAAGCAGTAAAGATACTGTGCTGACGAGGTCTGTGCCTGTGACTCAGCTTTTACCAGAAGATGGGACTAGCATCACTTATGGCATCACACACTGGCTAACATGATTTCCTGTACCGATCTTCCTGTCGCATCTGTTGTAAGCTGCTCTATACACAACAGGCGCGGTCATAGACAAAAGCTTTTAAAAGAGCTAAATCTTCTGATCCCCAGACTCCATTCCTGACTCGCTTTTGGTGTCTTTTGCATAATTTATGCATAGCAATATTAAGAACACCAACTATGGGACGAATGAATCAGTTACATTGACTGACAGTAACAAGTCTTTCACTGGCTTTGTACTTTTAGAGCTAATAAAGACTTAAACGGTGTCCTAAAACTTTACAGCATGTCTATTGTAGACATGACTGGACATCATTTTTTGGATACTGACTGATTTGACCACACAACACAGAGTAACTATTTCTTACCTAATCTGCCAAAATAGCTAATTATAACCTCATACCACTGTATGATGTAACCACCTGTAACAATTTCTGAACATACTGTAACACCCGCTGTACCCATAAATGTTGTAACATTCAGCAATACCTTATTTTTCCTTCTTACACCGAATCCACATCGAGCTACCTTTATCATTCACGTCATTCATGCGACCGTCATTATGTTTTTCCCTCTCACAACTGGACTGTAGGTTTTAACACCAGCATTTAAACAACAACGAGCTTATTACTATCCGAAGCTAAAAACACTATAAAACGGAGAAAACGTTGAGTATGAAACTACAAACCTCACCCGCATTTGAGGTGTGGTGCATATTGAACATGTTCCCACAGTGATAACATGCTACGTGACTACTAACATGTGTACAGGAGCCGGCATGATGGTGATGACATCACAGTACCACATCATCCCATCATGACCAGTGCCCGTTCTTTGATGATGTCACAGTCAAGACAGTTGATTCTGGATCAGCTCCAGTGGGGAGAGCCAATGAACAGCCTCTGTTTAAAAGGTTGCAATCCCACCTGGCCAGATTGGCAAATCAAACCAGGTGAGCTCTCTTACACACACACACACACACACACACACTTGCATTTTTGAACATGCACATTCACTCTGCATGTGCAGATCACGATGACAGGCTTTGGTATCAAAGCAGAGCTCATTGTTTGGTCCTAATTGTCTACATCTGCTGATCCTTAAAACACCCCGCTTCATCTGCAGCTATAAACAAATAATCAGATATGACTCTGATGCAGAGAAGATTCAAACACTCACTCTGCAAATGGGGGTTAAGCATCTCACACATGACGAGGTAAAAACAACTCACAGGAGATTTAAAAATACATAGTCTGCTTAGAAATATAAAAACAAAACCAATGAATAAAATATAAACACTATTATTTTGTTCTTACTGTTTTGAATTTATCTGTGTGTATCTCTGTGTGCTTGTTCTTTTGATAGCAGAGCAACTCAGTGTATTGTAGCTCAGTAGAACTCAGACGTCGCTGGTTTGATCACTGTGAGAGCTACAATATCTACTCCTTCAGGTGTCCCAAAGAATCACATACATGTGCAAAAGGTGAATGTTAATCATTTGCGATACCTTTGGCAGCCTCTCTGGGTCCCCAGGATGCCGAGGGATAACTTTCTGAAGCCTCTGGAAGCCATAGTCGATGGTTGGCTCATTCAGTGCTACAAACAGAAAGAGGAAGAATCGGTAAAAAGGAGGAGAAAACTTATTGCAAGTTCACTGGTTACTACAGAAAGAATCCGCTTAAACATCTCACAAGATGTGCTGTAGTACTTGAGTATTCTGCAGTCAGACTTGGAAGTTGGAGACAAGGACTCTGACTTGTTTCTTGTAATAATTTGGCATAAGATATTGATATTAAAATCTGTTCGCCTGCACCGTGCTGCATCCAGCACACTTCCATTGAATGAGTTGTATATATCATACTGTTGAACAATATGTTGATGCAATACACTAGTATTGTTGTTCATCACAGCACTGTCATTCAGGATGAGCCCATTCATTTGGGTATTTCTAATAATTTGTCACCCAACTGTAGTACAAATGCAAATAGAGACTGACCATTGAGCCTTGATGAGAAAAAGGAAAACTGGCTCTCACCCCTTCAGTCTCTGCAGACTTTCCTACACATACATATGTTTATTTCGCATCTTCTCTGATGCAAAATAACACAAAGCCTAATGGTAGTGTGTTGTTATGACACTATATAATCAACCCATTCTTTCCTGCTTTATTAATTTCATTTGGTTTATGACTTGTTTCAAAAGGAATGCATTACATTCCACACCTCAGTGTTGTTTGTGTTCAGCCTGAACTTGTTCACATGATGAACAGACACAGTCACATCATCTGTGCCAGTCAGCAGGAGGGATCTGATTGGTGAGGAGAGTGGATGACATCCCATTTTGTGACATTTTGTTCCCAGCACCACACTGGTATCAAGTGGGAGTTTTTTATTTATTTATTTTTTAGTGCAAAACTAGACTGGAAAATAACAAACCTGCTCAGCATGATCTCTAAGAGCCACCACAAGCTGGGGTGTGTGTGAGAGAGGAAGGTTTGTGACTGAGAGGTCAGCAGTTCAAAATGTGTCTGGGAAACTGTACTGTAACTGAGGAAAGCACATCTCTCAACAACAGCTGCTGTTTCAGAATTTGTCCAGAATGTTATTCAAACACCTGCTGAAGCCGGTGGAGGTAGTACACCACCGGGTTTGCCTGCCACTTAAAGGTTCAGGTCACCCAAGTTACAGAAAATGGTTTTTCTCACTTATTGTTACTGGTATTTACAGCAGCCATGTAGATATTTTGGTTTTATTTATTCCATTTCTGAAATGTAAGATATGTTTGTGGAAATTCTGCTAGCCCTCCAATACAGTGGAAGTGAAGGGAATTTCATTTATGATGCTCAACCATCAGAAAAAAAAGACAATATTTATTACTGATTATTAACATATATGTTGTGCTTAAGATTTACATTTTTGTGTTTGTTCTGTTAACCCCCATGTTTACCAGTATGTGATAGGTTTCAGCTAATTTTCATTTGTGTGGTATTCATTTATGTTTATTTATTGAGCAGTCCTTAAATGTGATTACAACAGCACGAAGTTTTCCTTTATTTATAAAGGAAAACTTTTATCTCACTGAATCCTTGTTGCCTTAATAATTTGTGTTTGCTCAGCACTTTTTTAGGGTGTAAGACATATGGACTGTTGAAAAGGGTACAATGTGTTGCAGCTGCTCTGCAGGTGCTGCGGATTGTAACTGGGCAGCAGCAGTGAATAAAATATTTCTCACAGTTGTATGTAAGGTGCACTGAAGAACAAAAACATCAGTAGCAATGAGTGCTGAAAAGCTGAATATTCTGTCTAAACTTGTGACTCAGTGAAAGATTCTGTTTTGTGTCAAAGCCTACTAAAGGTAAATAAGGAACTAATCTGAGTGAAATGACACTTTAAACAATTTCAAACTTCGCTGTTTTACTGTGATGGAGTGCAGACAGTTTAATGCAACATGCAAATGTGCAGAAATGGATAGACCTGGTGGAGTAACTAATGGTTGCAATACCGCAGCAGCATAATCTAAAGGGTTTTAAAGTGTTCGCTTAAATGTTGCAATTATGTTCTTCTGCAGTCTTTATCCAGTCTATATGTCAGTTGAGTCGGGCTCTGAAAGCTCTGTCAGTCAAAAAGATGGTATTTTGTGTGTGTGAGGCTGCATGTGTGTGTCTGTGTATATTTATATGTCCTGAGCTTGTCTTCAGCCGCTTGTTGAACCTAAAGTTACTGCATGTGCCAGATGGAGGGAGGAATAGATGAAGAGAGGTGTGGAGTGCAGAGGGTGTGTTTGTGCATGTGTACGTGCACGTGATGCCCAAGTGTGCAGCTGGAGTGATATTTGGTACTTTCCACATCCAGCACTGATAAATTACTTGCAGCTGAATGCCTTATGTGTTGTTTTGGAGTTTTTTCAGTGTGTGTGTGTGTGTTTTATATGTATGGTCTGTTTTATTATCATATCACACATGGTTTCTGTTATGTCCTAAACCGATCAATTTGTTAGCAACATAAATTGTGAGCTGTAAAAATACCAGATGTTAAACTATCATGAGCAACACTCTGTGAACAAATTAAGAATTTATGAATCATACCTGGATATGATAATTACATCTGATAATCACATTAGCATGACTGATCTGGAGGGAGTTACAGTAAGTGTAGGTCAAAGAGAACAGAACAGAAAGAGAAGAGAAAAGCTGACTGAAGGTAAAGGAAGGTAAAAGATTCCAATTCAGGTGGGAGGAAAGTAGAAGAGAGGGGAAAAGCATTTGTGTTAAACTCGCAGAAAAAAAAAACTGAAGGAAAAACAAAACTCAGCTATAGCTGAGAAAAACAAAACTACAAAAACAGCTGGCTAACAGTCACTGGGATATCAACTGTCAGAATTAACTGCCAGCGTCAGATCCACACTCTCTTTACCTCTCTGGAGACATTCAACTGATGCCAGCTCTAATATAACACACACATGCACAAAGACATACACATAACAGGATAGAGTGGTTTCGATGCCTTAGGACTTAAGTGTCTCCAACCGACCCTTTATTAATAGAACAATATGTTTCTTAAATCGTTGAATGGTGTGTGTGTGTGTTTGTGTGTCTATAGGCTTATGTAGGTTTGTGTGTACTGTATGTGAGTGTTTAACCTAAGTATGTTCTCCGTGTGTGCACAAGGTCAAGCTTCTCAAATTATTTCTTTGATGGCTTCTTTCCACACTGAACAGAAATAGTGTCAGTGCAGTGAAAGCCACCCAACTGATTACAGTCGGCTGTGACGTGTGTGCGATGTGCAATGCACCAGTCACACAAACACCCAAAACACATAAAGTTTAGAGATGTGAGGATACATTGTCTGGAAACCATGAATGTCTCTTTTAAATTGCAAGGCAATCCATCATAAAGTTATTAAAGCTAAAATGCATACATCACAAAGTGTGGGACCATCACAGACAACGCTGGCTGCTGGTAGGAGACACGTCATTTTTTTGTTGAGAACTCCATCCAGTCCAATTAGCTGGTGTAGTGCTCCTAATTCGGGGAGGGGGAGGAATGTGTTTTTTATTTATTTAAACTTAATTTAACCAGGAAATCCTCATGGGGATCACATTTTTAAGAGTGTCTTGGTGACCAAGCGATGCAGCAACAGCAGTGAGTGACAGACCACTGACACAAAATACATGACAACATCTGAATGTCACTAGTATGAAACTAACTGGGGATCTTCGTTGCATGCCATCTTCTGTGGTTAAGTTGTATGCATCATCACTAAATCACCAACCACGCCCTGACTCCTTGAACCTTACATCACACATTTTCCAGTCACAAATTTTGAGTTTGTTTTCCATATTGAGAATGGTAAGCAAAATGCTAAGTGTCTTGTACAAATAAACCAACTTCTTTTATTATTTATCACTTTCTGGCTTGTGCTACTAATTTTAAAACCCTAAAATCTCCACAGATACATTATCATAGCACTGACCCAGCTGAACACACACGTTTGAAACTAGAGAGCCTTCAACAGATGATGTGGCGACACTGAAGCCTGTTTCATTCTGCCTTTCCCCCTCCTCCCTCCTCCCTCAGTTCAGCTTCTTCTCCTTCCCCCTCATTCTTAACTACACCTTCTGCCACTTTCATCCTTCTATCCATTCCTCTGTCACTCCTCCTCCAGCCTCACCCTTCCTCTCAGAGTCCAAAGCTGCCTGCAGATCAATACTCATAGAAGTTTCATGAGGACAGATCCTCCACTCCTGTTTCACAATAAAAACATGAAAAGAGGAGGGAGAGTGAAAAAAGAGGGGGGGAAGTGGAAAAGCATGGTGACATAAAGACAAAATATTGAAGATGTAGGATTTCTTATCTGCATTTATTACGCAATGGTAACATGCTATCACTTGAGTGCAAACAAAAGAGTGCAAAGAGGAGAAAAAAGGCGGGGGGAGGGTGAAGCTGGGTGGGTGAAAGGACGAAGAGGGCTGATGTAAAAGGAGAAGAAGAAGAGGAGAAGGAGAGGAGATGCGGTGATATCGATTCTCTGGCCAGCCAGCAGTTCAATACCACTGAATTACGGCTTCATTCTTCCCCTTATGAGATGAGATCTCTTTCTCTTCAGCTCTTCTTCTCTTCTTCTCTGGGTGGCTCTCTGTGTGTTTGTACATGTGTGTATCTGCATGTGTGCATCATTATATGTGATCCACTTAGGAGTGGATCAATACTTTACAAACTGGTTTTAAAAGTTCACCTTTCTTTCTTTTTCTGTATGTGCGTCTCACTTTATTTTGGTCTTTTTCTCCTTCTCTCATTCTGTCTAAGAGATGAAAGTTGCACATAAAAGAGCGAACAATCTAAAACTGTGATGCTTTTTCAGTCTTCACTAAAAGTTTCTTCTCCACAGCTGAGCTATGGATTTTCTCATGCAGCTACACTGACAGTAACTCAGCTCTATATACCGTATGTGTGTATGTATGCGTGTTCTGTGTGCATGTGTGTATATAACGTCTGTGTGTGTGAGAATATTTATTGATTGTCACTTTGTACCATTGTGTGTTTATAGTGTGTGTGATGTTGAGAATGTTAATTTTTCCCACCAGGCAGATGTAGCAGCCATACGGCACTATGTGTTTGTGTGTGTTTAGAGTGTGTGTGTGTGAGTGTGTATGTATGTGGTAGACCATCTGTTTACCAGACTACTCACCATCTTTCCCTCATATCTCTGATTTACAATTACTTTTAACTCCTGCCCCTGTGTTAAAGTGTGCATAGTAAGTTGTGTAAGACATGACCCTATGCAAGCGTGGCTTTATGTGTGTGTACCTGTGTCCACTGTTGAACACAGGAGTGCGTGCGGTCATGAGTGTGTATAACTGCTCAGTCCTTAGACCCAGAGGCAACCACAGCTAAAGCAAAGGAAAACCACAACAGCCAATCAGCTTTCACCACCGTGACCTTTCACCGGTGACTTCCAGAAAGAAGTCGACCTTGAGGTGGGGTCAGGCAACCACGGTAACGGATCGCATTTCCTGGGTTACATGTTGAAGCAATCAGCCAATCACGAGGTCACTGGGGGTCATCTCTGTCCAATAGGAGAAGCAGTTAGACACCAGACAGACCAATTACAAGCCGACTAGCCTCAGGGTCAGGCCAAAGATGTTTTGACTGAAGAATACTGAAGGCAAAAGTACCTTCGTCTACACAAAGAAGCTACCAGTCAAATGCAGCAAGTAACACTCTCAATCTTCATCAAGACATTTCAAGCAAAAGCAATGTTCTGGGTTAGTTTTATAAATGTTGCTCTCATGTATTGTGCTCATCTCTGTGTGTTTTTTATCTGCACTTTCCAGAAACAACAACTAATTTGGCCATTCTCTAGCATGTTAAACTATTGGATGGGTTCATATAAGTGGAGCTATTTTCTTTGTTTTTAGTTTGTTCATCTGCGCTGTTACTGTTATTATTAGTGGTAGCACTATTATGATTATTATGATTAACCTGTTGCTGTATGCGTTTTCCTGAAATGTGTATTGAATTAAAAGGTGGTACATATACAGATAGGTGACAAATTAAAGGAAAATCCTGAATAAATTATTGGAATAAAAAAATGCACTGATGAATCTGTCAGTTACTTTCCTGATTATTTGATTAATGTTCTTATTCACAGAATCCCAAAAAAACTGGCTGACAAATTCTGACTTTCCAGAGTCAAAGGTGATGTCTTCACATCTTGTTTTGTCCAACTGACAAAACCACAGATATTCAGTTCATTATCACATGTGACAAAGAAAACCATCAGGACAGGTGGAACAAGAAAATGTTGGTGATTTTTGCTTCAAAAAAAGTTGCTGATTAACTTTTCTTTAAAGTTAAATTAAATGACTAATGGTAGCAGCTCTAGGTTACTGAATTAGTTATTAATAATTAGTAGTAAAAAGTGTGGATGATGCTTCCTCCCTCAAACAGAGGAGCACCGAGGCTGCTCTGGAGTCCCTTTACCAGCAAATATTAAAGCCTTCACGAATTTGGCACCAACATTAAAACTGACAATTTATTCATGGCTTTATTCATCTTCATTGATCAGGTTTAAATTCTCAGCCTTATCTTTGGAAAATTACTCAGGTCTTTAAATGTCTCAGACCCCAAAGATATTTTTCAGTTGCTGTTTTTTTCTGTCTCTCTCTCTATGAATGACATCATCATTATGGTGTGAAGGAGCCATGTTGAGCGGATCAATACCAGACATCACATCACCTTCACCCATTTCCGCATGTATGTGCGAACGAAATGAGCAAACCCGCTCACATGAATGTTTTCTTCTTCTTTTCTCTCCTCTGCTGAATTTAGCAAAAAACTCATTCAGAGTCAACAGTCTGGTCAGAAACCACACACATACACTCTTCCAGCATTGTGTGTGTTCATGTGTGTGTTAGTAAACTGGGTGCTCTGGATGATTTCACTAATAGTTTCAGTATGGAGGGCTATAAAGAGCAGACTGTTTAATTGTAGCTGGTTTTAACGAGCCTCTGATTATGGCAACATTGTATTAAGTGTGGGTCTTTAATGTTAACTAATCTACAGTCATTAGTTCAACACTGTCTGGCCTGAGAGTGAACTGCAACTTGTAGACCCTGTGTCCGCTCACTGTCACACACACACACACACACACACACACACGGGCAGTATTTGCAAACACGCTTTTCAAAAATGCAACAGAATTAAACCTACCCCCCAGAACACAGGAGAAAAAATTGAATAATGTATTTCAATTAGGAGCTGTATGTGTGTGTACAGTGGATCTACCTGTGTATATGAACCTCCCTGGTGTGCCTTTGCAGAACTGTTTGGACTTGTAAGACAGAGTGACTTCAACGACCCCTGGGATGTGTCTGGGAGGCGTCTGCACCCGGATGGCATGTGACGTGATCAACTGGAGAAGGAAGAACAAATATCGGTATGCAAAAACACATCACCTGAACAGGACAAAATGATGTGGGTTTCTGGATCAGGTAAAAGTTACAAAATCACTGGAATAAATAATTTTTAGTTTCTTTGAGAACAGATGAGTCCTGATTTGGTGTAGCCAGGTTATGGTGCATTAAAACATATTTACGGCAGGCAACCAAATAGCTGTTCTTTTTGTTCTATACACCGGACCCTAGATCCAGTCTCGACTATTACTGTGAGTTCACCTTTGAGCATGTTTAGCAGGAGCTTTCTTGCTGAAGCTACACTCTAAATTCAGGTTGTGGGCTGGAGATGTATCGCATTTGGAGCTGTTAGCATTATAGAAATCACCTCACACTGCGCTGTATTTGTATTTCATGCAGTTTTATTTTAGTTATATATCTTAATATAATTAAACCATTTTGGATTAAATCTGCAGTTAAACCTGCAATTTGGATGCAGTTTTATATTAAAGCTGATCACATGCCCTGAATTGAAATTGGACATTTGCAGCAAACTGTTTCCTTTCTCTCACTTTAGGAGATGATCAATTTTAAAATGTACATTTACGTATTCGCATATACACCACTGGGACAGCCACCAGGAGCAACTTGGGGTTCAGTCTTTCCCAAGGACATGTGGACTGTAGAAACTAGGAATCAAACCACCAACCCTCCAAGTAGAAAATCACTTGCTCTACCTTCTGAGCTGCCCCAGTGACTCTTATGTCCAATGCAGAATACATGTTAAGATACATTATTAATTGAAATCCTCTTAACTGAGGCTTTATTATGACTAGTATTTTTGGCTTGGATGTGCTACTGCGCTTTTGGAAAAAAATGTATCGAATCTCATGTGAACTGCACCAAAAGTTTGGCATGTTCCAAAAAAGAAAATCAACTAGCTACTATAATTAAAATCAGATTTCCCAGCACCTTTGCTGACACCAGGTGTCTGAGCTGTATGTGACAAACACCAAGCATTCAGCATCACATTTTTATGCATGGTTTTGAAAAACTGATTTTATTATTTGCCCCGTGTTTGTGAAAAACCTGTAGGCAAGTGGAAGAGATGAAGACAAACAGAACTTGGCAAACATGCAGTCACTTTCCACCAACACATTTTTCAAACTGTGTTTTCTCGCTTTGGAATCAATAATCAGGTTGAGTGCAAATGAAACATTTGGTTGGCCAAAATCCATTAGAAGCCTGTTTGTGAAACGTCAAGAGAGCTGAGTCAGTTTGAAGTGAACTGAACTGACTCTGTACACATGTTAGTTTGTGTAAGTGTGGCTCTCAACACTGTAAACAAATCCCTCAGCTCTTAACTCACACACACTCATCCACGTATGCCAGCATACACACACACACATACACACGCTTGGTGTTGTTGTTGGAAGGCAGCCATGGTCACTCGGCGCACACGGTGAGTGGAGTCAGAAGACAAATAAACATACTGTAGAGGAGTGGCGCTGGGGAAAAGTACGATAGCGAACTCTCTGTGTGTGTGAGCATTTGGCTGATGGTTATCAAAATCTGCTGATTTGCTCAGTATTCCAGAGAAAGAGACAGAGGGAGTGTGGGTGAGGTAGGTAGAGAGGGATGGCGGTTGCTCGGTGGTGGGGACTCATTAGAGAGGAAAACTTCATTTAGACGCACACTATCACACACACACGCATATGATCACACACAGACAAAAGCCTGACCATGAGGAAAAGTATGTTTTCATACTGAATTACTTCCAACAGTCCAAGGGCAAAAACACACTGAGGGACTGAAACAACATCGAGACAGGAAGATGATTGTATGCAAACTGACCTCGCTCCAAACCAGCATGGTACCAAAGATGACCTGGAGACCATCAAAGAAGTTGTCCCCTATGATGATAACTGTAGCGCCCCCTGTAGTCCAACCCTCGCTGGGGCTGATGGCTTTAATGCAGGGAGCGGCTCCTGGAGCAATGAGATTGGCCGATTGCAGTAAATTTTGGCATTTGAAATGCATCTGAATAAAACCCACAGCATCAACATTCGGTTTCAACACATGAAATCTCATTATACAGTCATAGTTAGAGAAAAACATTTATTTCCTTAAATACCAATCCATCTCTGAACAAGAAGAGAAATCTGGCTTGAAGCCTTTTCATCCCAGTTGCATCTGCACCTCATATTTCTTCATGGTACACACACCCTTTTGGCTATGTTCCAGATCAGCACAAAGACTAAGGGCAGTAGAGAAGTTTCTCCTTGCAAATTATTGTATACAGTGACTGAATAAACAGTGCGTTCAGTTTTTTTTCAGTTAAAAAACATTGCATCAGTTTCTGAAGAATTTTATTAGTGTAAAATTTGTTTGTTTGATTGCAGTGCAGTGGAGAACATAGTATCAAATTAACTACAATTTAAACATCAGCTCTACTGTAACTATTTCCATGAGATGCAGATGAAAACTCTGAACCTTGTTGGCAAACAATTGAACTTATTTCATCCTACATTACACTGCTCCCAAATGTCAAAAATTAACAATACTGTACTTTTAGTATTCTGTGAAGATGAGCAAAATGTTTTTAATTATTTAAAATGGAATGTGATGCTCAAGCACCACCTGCATTCCATGATGTTCTTCTTATTTATTGCCTGTTCACGCCATAAGACTGATATAAGATTACTGCTCTCTTTTTCAATAATGATTTGACATAGATAAAAACACACACAGAAGGTTGTATTATAATACTTCAAATGGACTACGATCAGCTTTATGCCATTTCAATATTGAGTATTGTGTGTAAAAGCTCATGTGATCCAATCCAATATCACATCAGCAGCATGAGCTTGTCTATCAAAAACCAATACTTGTGTATGTGTGATTGTCAGTGTGCAGTTGAATTATAGCAACACCCCTTAGTCTGGGTTTGTTTGTGAAAAAGAGGTTTAATGATATTAGACCTAGCAACATGTATACACACACAAAAGCACCATACTATGCATTGTGAGTGTGTAGGCGTGTGTGTGTGTGTGTGTGTGTGTGTGTGTGTGTGTAGTGGGTTGGATTAGCCAGATGGAGGGGTAGGAATCACCTGATAGGATTAAACCATCAGCCATCTGGTGGCCATGCTGCTTACACTCACACACATTCATGCGCAGACACACAAACACACACTCATACGTTACCGTGTTCTAGGTAAGACGGCGTTCCTTCTGCTGGGTCAAGTCTGCGGGCCCGTCGGCCATGTTTGGAGTTATTGTGGACGAACATGTTGTCTGAGACTGACAGGACGTGTCCCTCCACGCTCACTGTAGTTGATACCACCACCTGGAGAGAAGCAGGGGATGGGACGGGGGAGGGGAGGTAGGTTGGGGAAGGCACAAGGAAGTTAGGAGATGAAACAGGAGTAAGAATGGGAGGGTGTGTGTGTGTGAGGAAATCAGAGAGAGAGAGAGCAAGGAAAAGAAAAAATGAGAAATTACAAAGTCGGACTTGAGAGATCATTGCAAGTAGGAGTTCGAAGCATGAAACTGTGAAAAGCTCTTTAAATGTACTGTAACCTGTTATCACTACTATTACCATCACCCTCAACACATACTAAGTCACTGTGACTGCACAGTGTGTGTGTGTGTGTGTGTGTGTCTATCCTCCTCTGTTCAATAGCTTTTGATGGGTCCAGCCCTTAATTATCTCCCAGGGAAACAGAGCTGTCTTCTCTGGTTCCACTACAATAGAGCTGCACAATTAGAGGCACGGATACTGTCACACTACTACGCTACTGATACTGTACGACTCTGTCTCGCTGTCCTATCTCACAGACACAAACATGGACTGCACAGACACACACATACATACACTTAAGCGCACACCAGCACAAACACACGCGTACATATCGCGCACATATTTTCACACATGTACCACTGTAATAAATCTATCAATATCTCTTAGGTGTCTACTATCTCCATTTAGACTCAAGTGGTGTCTTCCTGATTGTGTTGTGGCCATGCAGATAAGGAAATAATAAAGACTGCACTGCCCTAAATTATATTCACAGCCCCACAAGTGTTCGTTCTTTCTTTCTTTCTTTCTCTGGAACACCCTCCTCTCTGACTCCCTGCATTGTGTGTATATTTATGTTCTGACTAGCCAGGGTCAGGGTTTCATGTTTCCTGTCAAGGCACTGACAGCTTATTTACTTGCACAGAAACACACACACATTCTTTTGTTACATTAGCCATAAAGTTATGTGCAACATTATATGACACAAACAAAAAGAGAGTGACAGCTAAACATAGAAACAAAAATGGAGGGGAAAAAGGGGGGGGGGGGGGGATACAAACACGCTCACAGGAAAAGAGGAATTAGCTATAAGAGTACAAAAGTGTGGTGGTTTTTACCTGGAACCTCCTCATGTCTCGAGGGTTTCCTGCATTCTTTAAACAGTTCTGGTTGCATTTGAGGAAAAACTTGAGAAAGAATCTGTGGAACCAGAGAGAACAGGCAATATTTGAGGTTAACAGTTTATTGTCAGACCAAAGCGAGGACCACCCCACTGTTGAATCCAAGCCTAGTCTCATACACATAGAGTACAGACAGACCACAACTACAGAGAAATGAATATTTAATACTTTTGGGAATTCAAAATGAATTTTCTTGTAGATGTGTATTTTTGTTCTTAAATCCTCACCAGCTTTGAAATGCCACATAAAGGTGCTGGATGAACACACAAGGAGGCAAGTTAAGTAGCATAATCCAACAAAACTGGTAAAATATGTGACGGTGGGATAGTTTCACCTCCACTCTTATATTATTTGACTTAAAACTTCATCATACTTTTAAAAACTCCCTCTTACTTTTTTTCTTTCTTCTGGTTTTTGTTCAACATGAACCTAATTCCTGATATGAATGAGAAACAATTTCAAGCACAACATGTGGCAGAAGTGTTTCCTAACACTAACCATGATGTCATGCGATTTAAAAAGGGGAACTATATGTTGACGTGTTGTTTTATATGGGACTATATATCATGAATCTATATTTTAGAATGAATCAAACACACAGATGGCCATCAACAGAAAACAAACACATCCAGGTTGTGTTATGGTGTCAGCCAGCTGGCCAGCCTGGCACACTCATGCAAAAACACACAACCTCACACAAAAACACTCCCACTGCACTGCGCTCTTCACAAAACCCTTTTTCTGCTTCTGCATTTTGTGAATAAACAGCTGTTTTCTCTTTTTATTGCTGAACTTTGAACAATTTGAGCTATTTGTATTGGATTGAATCAGATGGTGTCCACACCCTGGATTCATCTTAACACAATAAAAGTATGTACTTGAATAATTTAGACTTTTCACAAGTCTGCATCACCTTTATTTCCTTATGGCTGGTGCTCTACTGTTCAAGAGATGACAGCTCTTATACTGGACAACCAGAACAAAGCAGAGGTGTGTGCCTATGTGTGTGTGTGTGCAAACATGCTCTCCCAGTGTGAGTGTATGTGCATGTGTGACGGTGCAGCACAGCCCAGTGGCAGGTCTGAGTGTAAAACTCTGCGTTAACGAGCTCAGGCTTCGTTAGAACACCAGCGCTGGGATTTTGCATGCCTAATTATCTTGACCCCTCACCCTCGGGTGACAGCCTATCACAGAGGAGGACAGCCATGGTCACCCCTGCTGACCTCCCACTGTCTAGTCCTTCTTGCAACACTAACATAGCGTTAACATGACCACCTTAGATGACCCTGCGCTGTAAATCTCTCTGTAAAGAAGGTGACTCCCACACTCCCCCGCTCATCTGCCTGAAATCTGAAAACACTAAAACAGTGGACAAAGTGTTTAGATATTTTTTAGCAGTGCTCTACAGATAAATGTTTTGCATTTAGAAAATGGGAACACAAGTACTACGTGTTACTGCTGTAAGTAATACAGTACACAAGCCCAAAGTGAAAATACTTAAGCAAAATATAAGTACCTCAAAGGTGTATTTAACACTGATCTGATCCACTGAATTGGTATGAATGCCATCTATTTCTCGTGAAAGCGTTTTTGTTCACTGAGTCGAACATATTCTACATTTTAATGCAGTATGTTCATTCCTGTTCCCCCTTCAGTTGACCCCATCTGCCCTAATCAACTCTGCTACAAAAAGGCCCTGCAGCTACAAACACACAGACACACACACACACACACACACACACACACACAGACACCTCGTGTGAATTGATTGGCTGGTCCAGTCACTGGTCATTATGAGGCCTCCAATTAAACCAGCAATTATGAGAGACTGAATGGCTGTGGGGGAGGGGAGCACTCTTCCCCCCTCTCCTCTATCTTGCTCCCTCTCTCCATGGCCTGAGCATGTTCAAGTGATAACAGCACTGTTGACCTTTGCTATATTGAGAGTACGGCACTCAAAGAGCTGACCCAACACCAGTCCTCCACGCTGCAATCACACAAAGAGTCTCAAACACACACACATCCTCTTGCACTCTTTTCATTTTTTAAGGTTTAAGGTGTATTTTAACCACTAAGCCACCGGACTCCCCATGCTTATTACTTTACATGGTGATTGTAAACCTCTTCTCAACTGTGTTTAGGGAAAGTTTGTGGCTGTGGAAACTAATGTATAGTGAAGCATGTTCAATGGTTAGGCAGCAGTCATTTTTACATGAGATCCTGCACTACTGCCTTTCCAAAGGGTCGCCAATATCCCGCCCTTGTGCTGCTCATACAGATCAAGCTAAGGGCGGTATTATCGTTAGCCAACCTGTGCATTCAGACTGCAGGCCGATATTCCGCATGAAGGCAGACATGCGATGCTGCTCTGTGTCAACTGTGATGTAAAATTTGCGCCAGTAGTCTACAAACCAAAACAACAGTGGGAAGAGAGATAATTGCGGATATAGCTTTGTTGGCTCTTCAAGCATTTTTCTCACTTCATGCAAAACTGGTTAGAGTGGTTCTTGATATGTGTGTGAATGTCATGACTAATAACCACAATCAATGCATTCATGACATCAGGAATGCTTTGACCTATAACTTAAAGAGAAACTGAGAATAGTTCGGGGCAGAAAGGCGTGCAGACTTGAGACACCAGTGATAGTGTCGCGCACATATTACGCCATCAAAACGTAGCACTTGGTCCCAGACTGCCAGCTCACCCTTTCTACAAGGAGCGCGTCTCCTCAATTTTTTTCCTCTGGTAGTACCTCCCAAGGTGAACCAGAGGCAGAACGAAAATGGCCGCCATTATGGCCTTGCGTCTTACACACAAAAAAAGAGATGGAATAAGGTTGCACCAATCCTGCCTCAAAAAGGCAGTGTGTAAGGAACTAGTGTTAGATACCCCTCCCCCGACACCTTTCCAATATCAGATGGGGGAGACTGTGTGAACCACATTCTGTAACTTTTTGAAACCAGTGCTCTCACCACAGTTGGATGGTGTATTTAACCTGTGAGCCATGGTTTTATTTACTGTAGCCATGGTGTTAACTTTGCAAGCCATAGTGTTATTTTAGCCTGTTAGCCATGATAATGTAGCTAGCCACAGCTGGATGCTGTGTTGTAAAGTCTGTTAGCCATAGTTATTTACTGTAGCGTGTTAGGTGCAGTAATGTAATCATCTGCATGAATATGCAAGTGTTATTTAGTTTGTTAGACATAGTAATGTAGCGAACAACAGTTGCTGTTTTCTTAGCCTGTTAGCCATAGTGTAGTAGTGAATGGCACAGTTACATCCATTATTCAGAGGCTGAGATGGCAATTATGGCTAAGGGCACAACTGACATTAAATATTTAATATATAGTGCTAACACAGGCTTGAAGACAGAGACAGGAAGTGACAGAGAGAGGGAATGGAGAGAGTTTTGGATGTAGTGAGAGAGAAACATAGGGAAGACGAGAAGGGGGCTACAGAAAGTGTGTGAAGGACAAACATATGGAAGAGACATTGAAGACAGAGGATTGTGGGAGTTTATTTCGACCACTCTGTCATTTAAACATTTACAATGCCAGCAGGCCAAGGGTGACATCCGGGGGAATTCCAGCTTAGTGGGTGTATGTACATGTGTGTGCATGTATGTGTGTGAAAAAGAGTGTCTAAGACTGAATGTCTGTGTCCGTTTTATTCCCTAAAGACCAGCTATTCTACTGAGCCAAGAATAACGATGCTGCCTTAGAAGAGTGAAAAAATCTTCCCAAAACACACACACACACACACACGCACAGCATTCTTGTGAGTTGTTGCTGACAGGTGGAGAAATTGCAGCAAGTCAGTTAGAGCAGACAAACTGAACAACAGATCAGTGCTGTTGCTGCTTCTGCCTCCTCTGTCTCCCTGCTTTCTTTAGATGTCTTATTTCACCTGCCTGCCAAGTTTTTTGGCAGAGCTTTCTGACAGAATGATGGATCTCAGTCTTTCTCTATGTGCGTGTGTGTGAAACAACTTGCACAAAACACCCATCATAACAGCCAGTAACTGATGAGTTGCTGGTGCATGCTTCACAAAATAACACCATTCAACACAAAGAAGATTGTTTGCAAACAGCATGTACTGTAGATATGAATCAAAATGTATTTGAACAGATTGTAAAATACTGTAAATCATTCTGGATAAAGTGTGTTAAGACTGTTGCTATAATCATACTAAATCTTGACCATCCTCTAAGTTTACTATACATTTCCTTCTCATTTGTCAATTTAAACAGCTAATATGTGTACTGTGAGTGTCCATCTCGGTCCATTCATCTATCAGAGATCAACTTCCTGTTTCCTGTTTACACTGAAGGCCTGTTATTGTTTAATGCAGTGACATCAGATAGCAATGCCGGGCCTCGTGCCTGCTCTCAGAGTAGCCATGCAGTAGGAAAAACAAGGATATGAAATACTACTACACCCTCTATTTGGCTGTTATCATAATAAGAATGTATTAATCTATTGCTTCCTGTGGGGGAAATACTTGTTTTTACTTTGCCCTTGCAGTATCTTGTTCAAAAGCACTTCAGTAGAGATAATGCTACAGTAGCTGATATGGGGCTTGAACCACAGTATAGGGACAATCCCTATAGTAAAACTACAACCATATAGTTAAACGATTACAAGAAAAACTAGTGTGGATGTGACGGAAGTAATCGTTACAGACTGGACGTTTGGTAAATAGAGGTGTCTTCCAGCCTAAATGCTGATAAAATATATTAAGGAGAAAGACTTAAATAAAGGAAAGAAGCGAGGAGATGAGGAAGAACCTGAGGAGGATGATGAATTTATTTGAATTGGAAAGAAAACTGGAAACCCACTTTTGTTTTTGTTGATTTCTATTTGAGTTTTATCAAGTCTTGCAAAGCCTGGTACTGCTATAGCCAAACTGAAAACTTCTCCAAATAGTTTGACACCTTACATCACATTATATAAATGCAAAGATGAATGTCTGTTAATAAATATCAAGGGGCTTATCAATACTGTCATCACTGCCCCCCCCCCCTTCCTTGAACTGACATTTCATCTATAGCACCACCCTCACAGCCATCATAGTGTGATGCCAGAAGAAGGCCAATAACACAATTAAAATGATGTAACCAGATCCATAAAGAAATGAACAAAACATGATGTTTCTCAAACTGTACTGACTGCGCTCATTTCTGTGTATCCGTTTCCACAGTCACCAAAACATTTACTGTATAAAATAACTTAGGCAACGGAAAACATGCTGTCATTTACAGAAAGAGACGTCCACATACACACACAGAGCCATGGATGAGCGATGCTGGAAGTAACAGCAGCATGAGAGTGTGGAAGAAGAGTGGAGAGAATAAAACACCATGACACAGTGGGGAAAGTGCGAGTAAAGGGGAGTAAAGGGGGGGTGGTGGTGGGAGGGAAGGGGGGGGGGGCAAAAGGAAGAAAAAAGGGCAGTGGAGGAGGGAGGGAGGCAGAAAATGCATGGGTGAGGGCAAGAGAGTTATGCGAGGGAACAAGACTTAAGAGAACTGAGCAGAGCCGAGCGGAGCAGAGTTATTTTACATAATGATGGTTGATATGCACAGAGGTAATTGATAGCTGAGCTGCAGCCCAAAAAACACCCAGCTAGCTGTCAATCACAGCACATCTCCCTGGAGATATGCTAATGATGATGATGATGAGGGCTTAGCTTCATATTGCTATCATTACTATTAATGCTCTCATTGTTGTCATCTCTGCATATTTAAATGACAGAGCAAACCAGGATGGTGATAGCCAGCGTGTGTGAGAAGGCTTGTACTGTCTGTCAGAGCTGAGAGAAAGTGAGTATTAATAACTTGTACAGTCTACTTGTTCTGCACTGGTATAGACCTGTACAGGTGTCATTACATCATTCCTACATGTAACCGTGACACTGATGTGATCAGTTTTTGGCAAGGCAGCACAACCTTGTTCACATGCACCAACTGAATTTTTTATGAGTTAATATGCCATTCATTTGTTAATTGAAGGAGCTGTGCGTAAGCTCTAGAAGGATTTATTAGCAGAAATAGGCTATATATAATTATGTTTTCATTAATGTGTAATCACCAGAAAATAAACTTGGAATTAGCCTTTTATATCTACATAGCAGCAGGCCCCCTATCATGGAGGCCATCATGTTGAGCCGCTGTGTTTCTTTACAGTAGCCCAGAATGGACAAACCACACACTGGCTCTAGAGTGTGAATTTCACATTTTCATGCTGGAAAAGGATATGGAAATGCTTGGAAGACAAAAAAGAAGTACCGCTAGAAACAAGAGGTAGCATTGTTGTGAGTTTAAGAACTATAATTTGAAGAAATGGAGGATCATAGTTATACTTCAACACAAGATTGTTCTAGACTCTAGCTCTGACTCTCCAGCATCCATACCTTGCCTGACTCGGTTTCTGACCTTGGATGGTTTGTTTTGACCACCGTTTATTACCTATGTCCTTCCAGTGTCTGATTGCCTGCAGTGTACCGACCTTCTCAGCTTCCCCTGGACCTCCCCTGGCTACACCTGTTTACCAGCGCTGACCCTGGACTGTCTATTCGACCTGATTGTTATACCTGAACTGTGTATTGGTTGCCTAGTTATCACAAGTAAAAACCTTTTCGTTCAATCAGTTCGTCTGGTTTTATAATTGAGTCCACCACTAACACCGTTTGACGTCCTTATACGCCAAATCTGACAGTATCCCTGTTGTCAAAGAAGCAAAGACACGCAGAAAGAGGATAGACGATGGCAAAAGACAAGGATAAACATTGCTGTGGCCTTTCCCAGATGGAAATCCTTGACGAGGGGCAAATGTTTCCAGAATGACACCAAAGTAAGTAGCCAGTCTTAGTAAGTAAACCGAAATGCAAGTTTTTGTTTGACAGAACACGGCCAGTGCTGGGTAACCCACTGCGGTCAAATCAGCCACACTTGTTTTCCAAGTGCGCAATTTGACCTACACTTATGGCAGTGACTGTGAGGACTGTTTAACATGATGCAATCTGCAACATTACTGCTAGATGTCACTAAATATCACGTACTGCACCTTTAAATGCCAGTAGCCTCTAAACTGTACTGGATGTTGACATTTGAGTTTTGAATATAATCTTGGCATTTTCATTTTCTCTTCCTGATAAACTTGGCTAACCTGGAGTTTGTTTAAGGCATGACTGCTTGAGGCTCCTGATCTGTCAGATTTCTTTTTGGTGATGTTTTGGCGAGTTCTTAGATGTCTGCTGTTAAATTGAGAGTTTAGGAATAATGGCCAAGTCTACGAAATTATCCTGTAAAGACCAATACTGTTTAAATCAGAATTCAGTCTTGGCTTGGTAGTGTTTTTAGCACATTTTCTAACGCTGACTCTGATAAGCTGTCAAAAAGCTAATTAGAACCAGATGAATACTGTGTTTATCCAGAGACTTTATATGCATTTCAAATATTTCACATACAGTATTAAACTACAACACAAATAAGCAATTTGAGCCGCTTGGAAAATTTCCAAAATGTCACCTTTTCAAGAAACTAAGAAAAACAGCTTTGTTTTAAGCCTGATTTCATTGCAATGATAAGATTAAATTACAACATGAATACCTTTAGCACAGTTACTGTCAAAGGGAGGGAGAGACAGGGGGAGAAACAGGGGAGAACAGTTAGGAGGTGAGGGCAAACATGAGGGGCTAGACAGACTTCAGGGTAGGAGGTTGCTGTGGTGTATATTTTAAAGGCTGAAGGCAAACTACTGAATTATAGATGAGAGAGATTGATTTTGGAGGGGGAGAGGAGGAGAAGAGAAAGGAGGAGAGAAGAGGTGGAAGAGGGACAGAGGAGAGAGGGGAGGCTGGGTGGGGAAAGTGAGTGAAGGGTGAGCAGCTAAAGGATTGCTAGCTCTAGGTCAAACACGTATGCACGCACACACACAAACACACATACACAGCTTACCTCAAATCGATCAAAAGCTCAGGCTCTTTCTGCTTTTTACTTTTCAGACACACATGTATAGTTTATTGGTACTGCCAAACACACACACACACCCAGATACACACTCACACAGTCTTGGTGGTAACAGCGCACCAGCACCAGTAGTAGGGCTTTCTGTGTGCGCGCGTACACATGGCTTTACTCATACTGTGGGGATTCTGCCTTACTTGTGTAGATGAGATGCTGGTCCCCATGATTTATCATTGAATTCTAGTGTGATGACTTGATTAAAAGTTGGGTGAGGTTAGATGCTAGGTTAAAAGTGCATCAACTAAGGTATTGCACATTGTGAATCAAGTGAAAATTGGACATCGTGTGAGGTCTCTCAGCTATACTACCCCTTCCTTAACTCTGCTGCTTACACCACTTTTGTTATTATTCCAGATTTTCTCCCCTGTGTTGTCAAATTACGGTCTGTAAGTTAGTCCCACCTACCACCTAGTGAAGGTTACAAGAAGTGTCTTTGGAACTGTGAGTATGCATTTCAAACTGCCAGTCATGGAGGAGATCTCAGCAGCTAAAATTCCCAAACAATGGCTGCCAGACAGAAGAGGGGTTAAGGTTTGGGTAACACTCCAAGAAATGAACGTAAGTCAATGTAAAGTTCCCATGAGGGATGAAAACAAATTGTGTGTGTTCTTTTGTCATTGGTGTTTCAACAAATAATTCATGGGGAATGAGGGGTAAGACAAGGAAGAGAGGAGTGGAAAGGAGTGATGAAAGAAGTGATATTGACAGGAACCTCCTCCTCCTCACTCCTCCTTTCTCCTTCAGTCTCTCACTCAAACACACACACACACACACACCTCTCCACTGAGAGGTGTGATGTGTGTGTTGCTTTAGATTGGACTTTCTTGCTCCTCTGTTTGCCATGTGACACGTTCTCCTCTCTGCCATACACATATTAGTGTGTCCTCAGCAGAAACAAATATTTGTTGGTTGATGAAAAATGTAAACAATCTGTTTACATTGTCCTGACAAATACCTCTTTTGGTCATGATGGCTGCTGTCTTTCAGAAGCACAGACTAAGTTGGCACAAAGAGGAAAATTTTTACATTAGTGCAGAAAAGACGACGCATACAGTACCGTAAACTATAGCATCCAGTGTTTCAGTGTATGTGTGAGTCAGTGTGTGCACAATTCTCTGTAGATAGGGGACAACTACATTAGGTTATCTTGTCCATTAAAGAGATGCTATTTTATTTAGTCACAACATCTTCATATATACAGTATTTCACTGCACTAGCAGCATCTTGGTGGAATTAGAAAAACTCACTGCTTCTTATAGTCTGGTCTCATCTGAACAACACCTGTTCACTCAGGGTAGCCCATTTAACTGCTGCAAATCATTTCAGCATTCTTCTCCTTGCATCTAGTATCATTTTCACTTTCACCCCAAGTCTCTTTAGTCAGAGGTGTGAAGAACAAAACACATTTGTGTACTGAGCATCTTAAGCTCTGCTCAACTGCAGATCAGTACTGAAAAAGGGAAGTGACGGCTCATTCGGTTTATTCACATAAAGCTATGGACACCGCCTGAAACACAAGCACGAGAAGTTTTACTTGCAGAGGATATCAAACAAAACTTAAACCTCAGATGCTAATGGGAAAAGATGAGCAATGAAAGCAAAGGGGAACAGAAGTGGAGTGAGAAGACAAGAAAGGGAAACGGAGAGGAAAAAAAGAGAAGGTGAGGGAGATGTATGGGGAAGTTTGGAGGATTTAACTCCTGATATGTTGCTCAAACAAATTAAACACCGTCGAGGTTCCTCACCTGTGTGCACGCGCACTCAGACCCACACAAAAACAGCATAAACGGCCCACGTGGTACGCATATGGCTCACCCGGTCCAAATATGGAAATATGCATACATTACCATAACTAATATGCAATCCACTCCATTTACTATGCTAATTCACTGAAATATTACTGAGCGCCATCTGCTGTAAATGAATAAATTTGAATTGCAATTAGAATAATCCTTTATAATTAATGAAATCTGTCAATTTTGGTTCAGAAGTAATTTGATTAACGGGTTGATGTGGCACCAATTAAGTGGAGATGAAGAGAGGAGGATGATGAGAAAACAAGAAAAGAGAGAAGAGATAAAAGACAAGATCTTCAAATAATCTTATCCCTTGTTATGTGTAGAGATTAAGCCAAAATGATGTAATGGTCTTTTAAAGACATTATTAGTAAAACCAATACCATACAGATATCACAGCAGCATCAGGGGGATAAGAGAAGAGAGGAGACAGAGAGTAGGGATGATCAGATTAGTGGACAGAGTCGAATCAAAAATATTAGGTCCCATAAATGATCATTGAATCTGTTTTAAAAACATCCATTTGTTTATGTATTCCATTAGAAACAGTTCTGCTGCTTTATTCTGCGGCAATGGTGTCATTAGCTTTCTAACTCACAAGCACCTCCTACCACTAATTAACCACATCCATGTTGCTGTTATTAGCTAATTACAAGATGGGACACAGGCCTGTCTAATTAAAACCATTAACATGTGTGTATGTGTGTGTAGAAGAGGATGTACTTTATGGTAAATGGTAAATGGACTGTATTTTATATAGCGCTATCTCACAGTGTGTTGCACTGGCCAAAGCGCTTTACAGAGATGATACACCATTCACCCATTCACACACTGATGACGACAAGCTGCCATGCACCGGCGCTAGTCAAGCCACCAGGAGCAATTCGGGGTTCAGTGTCTTGCTCAGGGACACTTAGGCATGCGGGGAGACCGGGAGTCGAACCACCAACTTGCTGGTCAGGAGACGACTGCCCTACCTCATGAGCCACAGCCACCCCCATATGAGGAAAAGTTTAATGGCAGAATATGAGGAGTTTTAATGGCAGAATATAAGAGACCTGCATTGCAACATTGCAATATCATGTGATACACCCCTCTGCTCCCTCTATCCCCAAATCAATAGCCAAGGTCATTATGTGCAGCTGAATCATATGTTTCACTAGAGTTGCTGTGTGTTAATAATATTTCAACAGAGTTGCAGGAAAAAGTTTCTAATTTAGCTCGTTTAGTCAACACTGTCATCCATCATGGTGAAAACACAAAAGACCCCCCTGACTCTCGCCTGTTTTCCTTCTGCTTTTCTCACCGTCGCCTTTTCCTCATCTCATTTTCTCCCGTCCACAGCGCCACCTCCCCTCCTTGTTCATTTCCACTTATTTTCTCTCACCACCCCATCCTCTACTCCTCTTTCGCTTTACTCCTGTGCTCTTCTTCTCCTCTCCCAGCCATTCCTCTCACACACAGATTACATTTCTTCCCTCCCTCATCTCCATTCCTCTGCTCTCATTAGAAGAGCATGTTTTTCTTCATTTGTGCTCTTTAATCCTCCCTTTATACATCTGAATATTCATGGCTCCTGTTTTATTCTGAATATTCAAAAACCAATTAACATGCTGTTATATGAATAATTAATTCTTATTATTTTCTCGCTTTTAAATTTTAATAATTAAAATCTATAAATCTGTCAACAAAGCAGCTCATTTTTTCCACCAACTTTCAATTCAAGTGCATGTGGTGGTGTCTGTGTCACACTGACATATTACTTAACAGCAGCTCAGGAACTCTCTCCCTCACCTGCCAACAGTCTGTCCTCCTGCCACTGTACCAACCCGTGTGTGTGTGTTCTTGTACTAGCGACATAGACAGGACCAAAACATTTTTTTTGCTACAGAGTGAGGACATTTTTGGAACGTGAGGACATTTTGGCCAGCCCTCACTGTCTGAAACCTGTATTTGAGAGTTAAGATTTGGTTTTAGGAAATGAATGTAAGTCAGTGTAAAGTCCCCATGGGGAATGAAAACACAGTAGTGTGCATGTGTGTGTTCCTGCATGCTAAGTGGTGTACCAGATCAGGTAGTTTTGAACAGGACAGCAGAACCTGTCTCCTTCTTCTCCTTCATCTCTCTTTAACAAGTTCATTTATTCATGAGTGTGAAAACATACACACACACATCAACATGGTCACATAGATGATGCTGAAAACTGAGGCAGTGGGCTGTGTTGCTAACAATCCAGATATTAACTAGACAATTAGATGAGTATTTAAGACAGAGAAAGTGAGAATGAGGAGGAAAAGAAAGAGAAAGAGAGAACAAGAGCTGAGGAGAATTTGGGAGAGACAGAGATAAAGATGCTACATTGTCCCCCTTTAGTCTTACAAATGCAGCTGCTTTCAAGACAGGCATCATTCCTTTTAATCAGTGTCACTGCTGTGATCAAAGAACTACCACCTCCTCAGAAAGAGACAGCAAGAAACAAAGTACAATGGGAGACTCCTCACTGTGTGTGTGTGTGTGTGTGTGTGTGTGTGTGTGTGTGAGAGAGAGAGAGAGAGAGTGACAACAACATTGTCTAGTACCTGAATGACAGCAAAGCCATCATGTCTACATGCTGTCACATAAGTGAGGTCTTGCAATACAGTCAGACTTACACCTCCTTCCCTGTGCTTTCTCTTTATTTTCCACTTGCATACGCAGTCACACACACACACACATAACAGAGCACTGACAACTGTCAAACACTCACCTCCCAACTGGGGTGTAGGTAATTAACCAGACAAAACAACTCACAACACCTCAGAGATCAAGAAGAGAGAAGAAGAAGTACAAGGAAGACACACGACAAAAACACAAAGAAGAAAAAGGAAGAAAAGAGACTCGCTGACTACAAACAGTTTAGAACTGCTAAACACAGAGCCCCACTCAGAAAGGCAACTAAGGATCGGATAATGATGAAAATAGAAACAAATCTGCACTCCTCCACTTTATCTCTCCTCTCATTACTTTGTATTATTTGTTGTTACATCTACAGTAACAGAGAAGTTTTTACAGGCCGGCTCACTGTTCATCTTGTCGTGTTGAAAACTCTCTGCAACCCCTGTTTGTACACGGTGTCATTTGTTTACACAAAATACAATAGACTTTAATATACTTTTACAATGACATATTGGTGTTTCACTTTCAAAATAAGGGTGCTGTCTAAGGGCCACTAATATTATGTTAGTTATGTCCAAATTTCAAAATAACAAGTTTTCAAGGATTGTACTGTAGTACTCCAGGAATATTTTCTTTCTTTCTTTCTTTCCATCTTTCCTCAATCAATTAAACAAAGAAAAACAATTAATGATTTAAAAACACATGGCCCAAATTAATTAGCGCATTCAGACAATTAGCAACTTCCCCCTTTGTTCTGATGACAAACATCACTTTAGATGTGTGTAAGCGTGTGTTAAAGTGCGTGCATATGTTTGACTCCTGAACTATTGCCAGTGCTACTTCCTGTTATGCCAAGTCTCCCAGTGCAAACGAATGGTGGAGTATAAGCTACCAATTAGTTCTCATTCACACAAACTAAGATTGTACAGGCAGTGTGCACACAGTTTAATCTCCCCGTTACCTATTTGTTCAGCTCAAAATGTGATCAAAGCCATTAACATGTTTATGGAGCGGCTCTTTCACTTTGCAATAAAACACATCGAAGCAACTCAGTCAAAAGGTGATGAAATATGAATGCAGAGACCTGAAAGATGAGGAGGCACTGTGTGTGCACATATTTGTGTTCAGCTTTGTAAGGAAATAAAAATATGTTTCAACATGGACAAACTCTAAGCTAACACACAGGATAAGGAGGACAAGGGGCATTTTCAGCTATTTCTGCACACACACACATATGGAAATGCATACACAGAAGCAGTAACTGTTAAATAATTCAGCTTAGACAAACACACACTGGAGGCAAGGTGAGGGTAAAAGCACAGCTAAGCTAACAGGCATGCTGAGTGGCCCACAGTGTCAACAGCCAATCAGGATGGAGCACAGTGACCAGAGACAGAGAGAGAGAGAAGTGACCCCTGGTGACCCCCCACTCTAATGATTTATAAACATGACTGAGAAGTGTGAGTGTGTGTCCCGGAAACCCTGAAGCTATTTAAATGTGTAGATGGATTCTTATTTATTCACATAGTAAAAGAGTGAATGTGAAGACCCCAAGGGTAAGGTTCAAAACAATACAGGGAGAGAGAGATGGAGAGAGACAGACATAAATACAGGAAAGAACTGAGAAAAACAAAGATTAGAAAAGAAATGGTAGAGGAGAAGGAAAATGAGCACGGACTGGAAGAGAAGGAAAAGTGATGGAAGTGTAAAAAAAGAGGGAAGTTTATAGAGGTAAAACCGCACTCAG
>NW_018127922.1:2219396-2224415 GCF_001952655.1 Monopterus albus | reverse complement strand
AAAAGACCCTCTTTTACGATCCTAAGGGGGGCACACACACACACACATATAATCCTCTCCCCGTTCTCAGTTCTGTATGTGTGTGTGTGGGTCCTCATGCAATATTAAATAGGCAGTATGTGTGGGTATAAAGAGCGGTGGGGCCGGGATGCAGTGAATTATATATCACTATTGATTTGCACACACACAGAAACACAAACGTGCACATGCAAACACACAAACATTTGTTTTCATTCCTTGTCGGGACTTGGAATTCCTGGAGACACACACACACACACACGCACACACGTTTCATTATATTAAGGCCCACAGCTATGGCACTGATAACAGCAAAGTCTAATAGCAGATGTAGCTGGAACACACACACACACACACACAACGTCAGTCTCACATGACAATGTACAATAGGTGCATTTGTCCACAGTGTAAAACATAGTAGTGCCATATCATAGCTGTAAAGTTGCGAGGTGGCAACATTTTTTTGCCCAATGACCTTCTTCATCTTCTTCTTGGTGGTTGGCAAACAACAAAATGGTGCATTACTGCCACCAGCTGGACTGGAGTGTGGATCGGGAAGCTAACGTGCAGCGTCTACTGATGTTGAATGGTTTTGAACTACAAAACATAAAAAACACCAGGAAGGTGGTGGCCTGGGCAGATGGATGAGTCCGAAATGGAGATCGGGTCTGACATTGTGCAGTGTTGTACTTTTCACTTGAGAATGTTTCAACAAAGCCCAAGGTCTGTCCTTAACCACATACTTTCTATGGCTAAACTTAACCATGTAAGGAGTGTCAGCCATTGTTTTTTATTTTCACTGCCAGAAAGATGTTCCATGAAACAATTTTTGATTCAGAAAATGCTGCAATGTCACAGTTTTCGATTGTGAAACTATCAACATACGGACCAACATACTGCAGTTATTATATAATATTTTGATACGAGATACAATTGAAAATGTCTATGTTTGCTCTACACTCCTCAGAGATAATTAATGAAGACAGGTTTGCCCTGATTGGGCCGCCAGTTTCATTCTTGAATTTCTTGTTACATTTCTTCTATTCATTCAGAACAAATTCTTGCTGCTGAACATGAGACTGTGTGTGACTGAGAAACACTGAAAACAGAGTCACTGTTTATAACAGCGAATGTTCCTCTTGGTGGTGGTGATTGGGAAGAAAGGGAAAGAAAGGAAAGGGACCCATTCATCACCTAATTACCCTTTCACAATTCAACAATAAATCTAAGTGGTTATGCGCAGAGGAGGAAGGAGATCAAGGTTTTCTAAAGTCCAATACAGTGTGGAAAAAAGTGTGAGATGAGGTCCAGTGTAATCACAAACACCAGACAAAAAAACAAAACAATAACGAACAGGTGGAAGAAACATGACAATGAATGGAAGAAATTAAAAAGGACACAAGAAAAAAATGCAATAAAATGTGGCAGGGTGTGACCAGTTAAACCTATGCTTGACTTTCTTAGTTTGCGGGTTACAGCATCATTATGCAAAAACTTTGGATGCATTTCCAAAGAAGTGTGGTTGTTTAATGTATTGATTTCTCTCATCCTCCACAAGAAGGTGCAGTAGATGACTGAGATGATGGAGTCCCCCACGACTCCACAGTCCTTTTTTGCCAAGTCAGACTCTCTTTTGAGTGATCAAACTGAGTTAATCTAATTCCTCTTAAAGTTATTGCCCTTCTGTATATTCACATTGACATGTGGAATAGACTGAATGAGCATCCAAGGATGAAGCCAAGTTACTATGATACAGTGATTCACACTTCATGTGCCTCCCTCCACTTTCCCCTGTCACTGCACTCTCCTCAAAAGCCTTCCCTCCCTGCTCCCACTATCTAGCATTTTAATGTGCCTATAGTCATGCTAATGGTCCTCAGAATTCAAAATTATTTCTTCTTTGTCCTGCTCTGCCACTCAGCACTGATGGAGCAGCGGTATCTTTCTCTCTTCCTCCTTCTCTCCCTTCATACTGACACAATGTGATTTTGACAGAGTCCTGTCAGTCTTTCAGCTGTTCTTTCCATCTCGCTTATTCCGTGTGTCAGATTAAAGGAGGTAAGCAGCTGAGAGTGCTGACAGGGCATGTGGAGAGGAGAGGAGAGGAGAGGAGAGGAGAGGAGAGGAGAGGGGAGGGGAGGGGAGAGGAGGAGAGGAGAGGAGAGGAGAGGAGAGGAGAGAAGAGAAGAGAAGAGAAGAGAAGAGAAGAGAAGAGAAGAGCATTTTACATTATGAGTGGCTCCAACCTTTCTATTCATGCTGGTTGACCTTTCCATCAGTAGGTACTGTAATAGAGAGGAGAATGTCCTTTACTATAAAGGCTGGATGTTAAGTCATCTGGATGTCATCTCTGCCCCAAAGAGAGAGGAGAGCACCCCTACATTGCCCGGACTGAGAGAGAGGAGGAGGCTGGGGAGGTGAATGGAAGCACAGTGTGTGTGTGGTTGGGGTGAGGGGCATATGGTGGATAAATATTAAGGAGGGGGGTACTTGTAGTGGAAATGTATGTATAGGTGACTGTGTGTGTGTGTTGGGAGGGAAACAATATTGGCCTGTCGGTGTGGGTCATTGTAGAGAAAACATAAAACATAATCATCCATTAAAATGCAGCTTCACACCCTCGATCACATGGAGCTGCTGCGATAAATGTTTTGTGTGTGTGTGTGTGTGTTATTTTGTATGTATATACACAGTTTCTCACATGCATCACTCAGCTATGATAGATCGAGGTCTAAAAAGCCTACAGAGAAAGAGAAACTGGGATTTCTGGTGGTAGGTGTGTGTGTGTTTAAATAGCAATAAGTGTAACATACAGTAGGCATTATGTCATATTTTGAATAAAAGTTATATTTAATCATGAGTTGTTATGTGATGAAAATAGGACGTGATGTAGTAAATAATACCTAACATTTACTGTGGACGCACACTGGCACCGTAAATTTAAACTGAACCATCATGTCGAAAATTTCTGTCTTTTATTAAAGATCTGAAATTTTTTTTAACAGTGCAAACTTTCAAGGCTAAAATGTTTAAATTAGCTAATTTAAAAAAAAATGTATTGTAGAAATCTATGGTCTGCATTGCATGAGCACCATTTAAACAATGACATGAAAAGGCCTAAACCATGATTCAAATGTTAACAAAACAGTCACTACACTATCAATCTAGTTTCTATCAGTAGTCAAATGTTTCATTTTAATTTATAGCCACAAAATTACAGATTGTAAATTAAGTAGAACATCAAATTAAAAGCACCATGGAGACATTATTTAGCTGATGAGTAGCTACTGAAAATGGAAGCTCTGAAAAAAGTTCAATCCTTTGATAACGATTTAACTGGTGATGACAAATATTCACAAATAAAATATATAATGGAGATGTGTTGTGCTGGAGACATGGCTACAGTGACTTAAACTGGGTTGATGCTGCTTTCTCTCCCTGCAGATGATAGTGATGATCTGCAAACTGACAATCTCAACAACAGCTAAGCACAACAACTTTTATAATGCCAATCAGCCTGTGTTTCAAACTTGTTGGCTTAATAGTGTCATAAAAATGTACCAACACATAAAGACGTACCCCGTTCACACATGGACACATGTACACACATGCGAACACAACAATGTAAATCTCCGCTGACTGAGGGTAAGTGGGCTTCAGCCTGTGTATAACTAGCTCCAGCCCAGAAGATCAGAATGGCTGGCAGCAAGCTTAGATGTTTGTCATCTAAAAACTATTCACTCTCCACTTAGCCAAGAACACAACACAAACAATACACACCCCGTAACAATGTACCATTATCCAATGCATGATGGGAGGAGCTGTGTGTGTGTGTGTGTGTGTGTGTGTGTGTGTGTGTGTGTAGGGGGAAGAGAAGGAGAGTGCAAGAGACAGTGACAGAATGAACAACGAAAAAGAGAGAATAAAGGCAGAGAGATGAGAGGGAGGACTGCAAAGAGACCAAACTCTTATTTAAACCAGGCAACCGCAAAAACATCACGATAAATAACTCGGCTGTTTAGTCGCCACCTCAGATGCTCAGGGAGCAACAGAGCTCAACACACGGTGGAGAGGAAGGGAGGTGAGAGGGGGAGAACTGAAGGAACTGGAGATGGATGTAGTGGTGTAAGGAGGGAAGGGGGGATGGAAAGAAAACATTAAATGCATTACAAGATCCCTCTGAGTTGTCAGACTCAAAGAAGTATCCAGAATCGTCTCTCCTCTTGACTAATGAAAGGAGTAGCTTCACAGTCAAGTCGCAGGAAGTGCGCTTGTGACAAACACACAAGTGCACACATGCTTACGCTCTTAGCCTTCAGAACGCAACCATACACAGCTTCACCTCACATTCCCATGACAGAGAAAAGTTTATTCAGTTGCTTAGGATCAGTGTGTCTGTGCACGTTCAGCTCAAACTCACACCCTTCATTCTCTGTAAAACATGCACACACAAACACATACACAGAAGCTCTTTCCTCATCCTCAGCAGAAAGAATGGCACAGCGAGGACACCTTTGACTGCACAGAGCGCCAGCCAAGGCCGTTGATGAGAGGAAAATAGTGCTAATGCAGCAAGGAAGCTATTCTTTCCCAATTAAGCCAATAAAGCACATGGTCCCCTCCTTCCTGTAACTGCCTAATAAGCCATAAACACAGCTGAACATTTATAATTCTGGCTAGCCCATAAAAAAAGAACTTCCCATGTGTGCAGGGGTGAGGTGTGCGAAGAAGGTGAAAGCGCTGGCGAGCATAGTGGCACTCCCAGTGAGCCACGAAGTGAAATTGCTTTTTCTACTAAAAGAAATATTTAGTACCTCACTGAATTAATGCAAGGGAGCAGAAGGTGGCGGGAGAAGGAGAGATGCAGGGAGGAAGAGGAGGAGTTGTCTTGCTAGACCAAAAAGAGGCCTCTATCTGCCTTCCCTCCACCTCCTACTCCTTCATCCCTCTGTGCTCAGGAGAAACTGAGGACACTGGCATGCATAGATAGATAGATAGATA
>NW_018127922.1:2212572-2219267 GCF_001952655.1 Monopterus albus | reverse complement strand
CAGTTCTCCTCCTGGGTGAGAGGAATCGTAAACACAGCGTGGGATCACCGTAAAACAGTTCCTAAAATCACATTTGCAGTTTACTGACTAAATGCAGGAGCCTTTGGCCTAGAGGGAGAGTGAAACTTGGACAGATGGAGAGAAAAGACACGATGGTAGCGACAAACTGGCAGTTGTATGTGAATTTAGTACTGAGATGAAGAGGTTTTGCATCACTTGCAAGTCCCACTGTGCAAAAATCCTATTTTTTCTTGTTACTTGATGCATTGAGACATGTTAATCTATTTGTCAGTCAGCTGACAGCTTGGATACCAGTGCTTTAATTTTGACATAATGTGATGCAAAAACCCTGATGCATGAACAGGGTCTACATGGAAGAGTCTTCAGAAGGAAGCCTGACCTGCAGCCTCTTCACAAAGGTCAGCATATGAAAGCAACATCTGGATAAGAAACAAAGGCTGACAAATGTTGGACATCACCAAAGGTGTCTCTGGAGAAAAATGACATTTGATTAAAAAAACCTTTGCCTGTTAAGTATGAGGGCAGAAATATTCTGCTTTGGAGTTTTGTGGCACGCAAAACATTACACAGAGAGGAGAAAGGATTCTACTAAATATCACCAAATTGGTGCAAATGGCCTGCAGTCAGTCAGGAAAGTGAAAAAGAAATGAGGGTGGCTTCTAAAACAGGACAGCGATACAAAGCAGACTTCATAATCTGCTGTGTGCTATACACAAGCTGAGTTTTTTGGAATAGCCCTCACATCACCCTGACTGGAACGTCACTGTGAATCTGTGGATAGATCTTAAACATGCTGTGTGTGCAAGACAGCCTAAAAATATCCCAGAACTTTAAGTGATCTAAAGAAAAATAAATCAAAAATAGGAAGACTGTTAGCTGGCTATAAACAGAATTTACAAGCTGCAGGTGTAACAACATTTGCCCAGGGCTGTCCAAATGTTTGCATACAAATGCACATCTCTTGTATCTACCAAGGTGTGTCATATACCACCAATAATAATATTATTTTAGTTTAATAAATTCTACTGTTCCTATTCTTCATAACCTATCAGTGACATATGTGAGTGTGCTGCCAATCCATCATAGATGCCACACATTCTACTTTTGATTTCGGTCTGTTGTGTTCCATCAGTGTTTCCTGCTGCAGTGACAGATTGTCTGTGAGCATCATTAAAATGTCATTCGATCTACAGTCTTCGCTGTTCAGCATCCGAATCATTTCAGTTAAGTGTACAAGGAATCTGCCTCTTTGCAAATTGTGTGAGTCTAATCGATGTGGCTGAATGGTACCTGTACTATACAATATACAAATAAACACCAGTATATACTGTATTCACACACATGCACAAGGGTGCAATGCAGTGGAATGCAAAGCCTTCCTGCCATTGTCAGGCAGAGATTGATACCGCCTCTCTTTACTGACAGACAATTGTCGAAGCTTCCTGAACTAATTATAAAAAGCAACAACAGTAACTCACACACCCTGTCTGCCCGCCTGTATGTCTGTCTGCTACAGTAAAACCTTACATATCTGTGGTTTCGTCTTTTTCAGTCATATAAGATGTCGATTCAAATCTGTCACAAAGTCACCCTGAATGCGACTCAAACACTATGACTTTTTATGTCACTTTTTATCAGACAGCTATTTTAAAAGTACAAGACAAAAAAAACAATATTAGCTGTGCTTAGATTTCTTTCCAGAAGAAGCAGAGGTTAGGCAGAACAGGAGAGAGAGACTAAACTCGCCTCCTATTGTCTGAGAGAATCGGAAGTCAGGAAATGTCATGTTTTGCTCTTACACATACAGGGTATACACGGACATAAAAGGTGCAAGTGTTAGATATAAATCAACCTATAGGTATAAACCCATCAACCATCTGCAGATGTGTGTATATGTGTGTCTGTGCAATTCCCGGACTGGCTGTGTTCTGCACAGGAAGTGGCAGCAATCCACTTCCTGTTCAGATGGAAATCTCATCTGTGGGACGCGCTGCCCAGGGTGTTACCACACACAAACACACACAGCGCAGACCACCACCCAGTCTATTTCAGTTTGTCATGCATTGTCATCTGAGCCTGCGGTAAATACAAACTCTTTGTTCTCAGCCCAGCTCTGCTTAGGGGGCTTGTTCTTTGTGTGTGTCTGAGTGTGTGTTCTTTCCATAAACCAATAAACGCAGTCCTATTAATAAATGCTATCCTCACTCTGTGGTATCAAGTGAAAGGTCTCCGAGTTCAAATCATGCACTGGGACGCCCACATTAACATGCAGAAGATATTATAACGCTAGCCTCTTGTTTATCTGATTCAGGATTATTAACAATTTCCAACGTTTCAAAGGTTTCATTCCAACCTGGAATTTGATTTATAAAAAAGCTTATTATTTTCATTAGTTTTGGGCATCATTACTTAACTATCACAATATTCATTCATTCATTCATCTTCTACCGCTTAATCCCTGAACGGGGTCACGGGGCTATTACAATATACTAAACTATATAGACCTCACTATCAAGACTAGAAGAGACACCAAATATGCTGGGGTCCAGAGGGGTAAGCGACGTGAAAGATCACTACAGGACTCAATCGAGCAAAAACATCACTTATCAGGAAGTGAAAGTGGCAGTAAACACATGCTCGTTGCTTTGTAAAACCGAATGTATGCGGTGTAAAATGTACAGCCAAAAAATAAAAAAATAAAAAACTGCACAGTCACTCTTTAAAACCAAATGGATTTTTTACAAAACAATTTCATTAATAATGTTAATTTTAGTATCAGAAATAGTTTCTTAAAAAAAAGGTTGATGTTGAAAATTGACATTTTTTCCCCCAGTGAAACTAAGTAAAAGACTAATTCACAGTAAAAACACAAAAATGCTGCAAAAAACAAACAATTGCTTTCTCCCAAGTCAAATGAGTGTAATAAGATAAATACATGACATCCAAACAAAACTACCACACTTCTAGTTATGAGATTCAAGCATTAGTAGAAAAAACAAAAACAAAAAAAATCCAAAAAATGTCTAAAATGCAACTGTAATGTGAATTTGTCACGTGTATCATCCCGTCAGCCAGTTGTTTGTTCTGTCCGATTTAAATCCATGTAGAACAGCTATGTTTAATGTTTCTGCTAATACATTTGAGCAAAATACACACAGTACATAAATAAACAGCTACTCCACATTGACAATATGCACAAATACAAGAATTAGCATACAATAAACTAATAAAGAAAGAAAATAAATCTTCTCTCCAACTATTTACATGTGGCTGCAGCAAACACACTGATTCAACTGGTAAATAAAGTCACAACACTGGCTGCATCTCTTGAGATTTAACCTTAACCCTCAAGAGTGTTGCGTAACAGCAGCAAACCTGACAGATAAAACACAGGCTGTTAGCACCCCCACCCTCCTTCCCCTGTGTTTGACTAGACAGCAGTATCCAAACACAGGGACTCCTCACTACACTGACTTTACAAGGACTAATTACCGGCTGGCACTGAGAGCAGACAGATGGTGGAGAGAGAGAGAGAGGGAAGGAGAGGCGGAGAAGGAGAACACTGGGAGGTGACGAAAAGATATACACTGCCGTTCAGGTCTATGTGTGTGTGTGTGTGTATGTGTTTGTGTACGTAAGCTAATTTGCGTCAATAATTAGCATCCACCCTGCAGCAGACAATAGAGCTGCCCAAATGTTACGAACTGATGTCTGATGCCAGTTTCATTCCTCTGCTGACAGTAGCAAAATGGAACATTTCCCTACTAGTAAATGCCCCATTTGTCGTTGATTAGAGATAAATAAAGGAGGAGCTAGGTGGTCAGGATGAGTAGCTGTCAACAAGTCCTCCTACCTAAAAGGCAAAAAAGGATTTTTGTCAGTTCCCTCCAAATTAACTGATACGAGCATGTCAGCCATACAACATCACTTAGAAAATGTGTGGGATGGATTCATATTTCTAAGTGATGTTGTATGGCTGACATGCTCGTATCAGTTAATTTGGAGGGAACTGACAAAAATCCTTTTTTGCCTTTTAGGTAGGAGGACTTGTTGACAGCTACTCATCCTGACCACCTAGCTCCTCCTTTATTTATCTCTAATCGTTGATTAGAGATAAATACAATTACAACTTAAAATTACTGCATAATGTATTGTGTCACTGCAGTTTCTATTTTTGCCTCTTCTTGTCTCTTTAAGCTTGTTGTTTTGGTTGTATGGCCTGCAGCGCAACTGTTCTGGTTCAGTCCCACTTCTCACCAGTCTTCTTTTCCAGCAGACAAAAAAGCTGCTTTCCCATCTTCCCAAGCAGCATACAGACAAAGTTAACAACTAGCTATTGACTGTAGTGGAGCATTCAGTGGCTAAAGAGCCCAGTATTTTCCTCAAGAGTTAGTGAAGACTACAACAGAGTGAATATTGGGTTTACATTTATCCGGTGGATAGAAGCATGACTCACAATAAATGCTAATGTTGCTATGTGGCTGCTAGGTGAATACAAAGGTAACAGTTAACAGGAAGAAACAGTGGCCACTTAATTTGATATGTGAACAGAATCACACCAGTAAACTGCCTTTTTGTTGACTGCTCAGAGGAGGACTAATTGTTCTTTTCTCCACTTAACTCTTGTCAAATTGCCACTGCAATGCACAGTTGTCCTTTCTCTCTTTCTCTCCACACCAGCCCCTCCACCTCTGCCCCATCAGGTCCTTCTATCCTCCCCCTCAACTCTATCCAAGCCTTCGTTTCCAACCTTCTCCTGCCTCCCCCACCCTAGTTAATCCTCCTCGTCATCCCCCCAGTGTTCTCCTCTCACACCTCTCTCGTTAGCCGGGTATAAATCTCCAGAAGTAACCCGGTAATTTAACCAATTAGCATCTCAGACATGCGGGTGGCACCTAAATTACGACAGTGCAGTATAGTGATGCATGTAGCCCCGGCTGGTGAATTTACAACCTCTCGTTACATATTCAGCCAGCATAAATCAAGCGTTCCCCATTGACACTCAGCCTTATGGGTAGGCACGGGCCGCGGTGGAGGGAACAGTCTCAGGGACGCGAGTTAGTTAATCATGTGGAAATAATAAGCATAACCTAGATTCACACACACACACACACACACACACACATAGTATATGGTACGTGCAGTTGTATTATTGCCTGACTATACACTCACATGTGCACCTATAATAAACACGAAAGCTCATTCACTCTTCCACACACACACACTCCTGAATACATGTGCACAAACCCACAGACACCACCGCATAAACAATACATTATATGAACTAACACAAACAAAATAATCACAAAATTTAAGCACAATGCAACACTTACTCTAACCACAGATGTTTTAGGTTTCTCCCCCACCTTCCCTGTTTTACTCTAACTACTCCATATACACACACACTCTCTCTCTCTCTTCTGCCTAAATGAGTGTTTCTGTGTGTTGATGGGCAAGACAAGAGCACAAGCAGCAATCACCGCATGTGCGTACGGAGGCTTGTGTGCCTCTGGTTATCTCAGAGCATGGTTTTGGCAGCAGTACGAGACGCCTGGTCGCCACAGCACCGGCGGCAATAGCGAGTGAGTGATAACTGTAGTAAAAGTGTAGTAAACAGTCTGAGTGATGGCGGCTGTCGGCGTGGCCAATTGAGCGTGTGACATCAGCCGTGACACATCAGTGGAGAAGCACAACGGTAATGACAGCATCGCCACGCAGCGCGCTCAGGCTATCTGTTACTGCTTAACAGCCGCCACACACACATGCAAACACACACCAACACGTACACACAATATGAACATATAATCACTGATGGGGATAAATCTGACTTTCAGCTGCAGTTAGAACCTGCAATTGTTTCAAAGTCATGAATGGAAATTTTCTGTGTATGTGTCAATGTGTGCAGGGACTCCTCGTGGGAAGCAGATTCTGGTTGCCACCATGTAAATCATTGAATTTTAGGGAGATGACTTGGTTTAAAGGTTAGTTTAAGGTAAAGGTAAGGGTTAGGCATATAGTGGTTATGATTATGTCTCCAGGAAATAAATGTAAATTAATGGTAAGTTCTTCCAACAAGTATAAAAACAAATGTGTGACGACAAGGAATCTATCCATCCATTATCTGTATCACTTATCCTGAAGAAGGTTGCAAAGGGGCTGAAGCCAGTCCCAGCTGACATTGGGCGAGAGGCATGGTACTCCCTGGATGGGTCGCCAGTCTATCACAGGGCTGACATTAACTGTAGAGACAAACAACCAAACACACCCACACTCACTCCTGTGGGCAATTTAGGGTCACCGTTCAATCTAGGATGCATGTCTTTGGACTGTGGGAGGAAGCCGGAGTACCTGGAGAGAACCCAAGCAGGCACAGGGAGAACATGCAGCCCCAAACTCTTCACCTTGTACACCCACGACTGTGTCTGCAACCATGACAACATCATCATCATCATTAAATATGCTGATGACATCACCATTCTGGGCCTCATCAAGGGGGGAGATGAGTTGGATTACAGAAGCTTGGTGAACAACATTCCTACTTTATGGAGAGGAGAATGCCCTCATCCTCAACATAAACAAGACACAAGAAATAATAGTAGACTTCAGGAAGAACCCCTCCCCTCTGCTGCCTCTGACCACCAAAGGGACTGAGGTGGAGAGGGCTGCCAGGCACA
>NW_018127922.1:2204434-2211928 GCF_001952655.1 Monopterus albus | reverse complement strand
ATTACCCTATTTTTGTGTATTGCAGTTTTAATGACATACGTAACTTTTTTATTTTAAGACTAAGTGTTGTTTCTGGCTTTTGACTCCTTACCTGACTCCAAAGGAGAGCTGCACAAGAATTCCTATATACCTAGACTGTCTGTTTATGCATAAATGGAAAATAAAAGTCTTGACTTGACTTCAGTATACAAGCTGTCCAATATTTCCCCTAAACAAAAAAAAAAAAAGATCTAAGTAACGAATACATAATCGGTGAACTATAGATGTGATTAAATCTACCTTCTTGTGCAGTAGACTAAATTAGATGCAGTACAAGATTTAACCCAGGTTAGATATCACCCATTACTTTCCACAAAATAAACAACACCCTTTTTCTCTTTTCCACATTAAGTTTCAGTCAAACAGTGGAATGTAATTTTATTGCTATTTAGAGAGTAAATCTAATTCCAGGTTCTGGGAATGAATTTCCAGGGAGCTAAGTGGAATTTTACTAATCTAAATCAAGAAAGACCCTGGGCTCTTCCTTGTAGGTCTACCATCCAGAGAAATGCATCTTCCCTAAAGATATACCTGATAAGCTCCCATTAGTCTCTCACAGATGCATTTTGCACAAATGTATTGAAAATAGTCCACCAACTGTTATTCTCTGGCATACAGAGGTCTTGAGCACCCTCCCCCATGAAAGCATATGGGTCATTTTAAAAGGGGACGATGGGCTGTTCCTGAAGGTTTGGTCACCTTTTCTAGACTGTTTACCAGCAGATCTAAAAGCCTTCCTATCAAGAGATAAGTGTTAAGCCCCCATTCATACGCTCAAGTTTGGGGACTACGTGACAGATAACATGATATCATTATTGGTGATTGATCACTCCACAAGCATATGAATTTTGGACTGGGGACCAGAATAAACCAAATAAATGTGTGTGTGTGTGAGAGTGTGTGTGTGTGTGTGTGTTGAGGGGGAGGACACTGGTAACTCAAAGCAGGGGAATCTTAGGTGTAGTTAGAAAAGTGAAAGGTCATACGCTTGGTTCCCTGGAGGAACACAAGAAACACTGCTGCTCCCAAAGAGACTCTGAGCATCATTATAAAACACACACAGACACACATATACACACTCTATATACCACAAATCATTATAACATGTACTGTAGTCTTATAATGAGGTGGTCACCTGCTAAACCTCCTAAAAACTAATCCCCTGATGTCTCTCTCTCACTCTCACCTACCAGTCTCCCATGAGACCCACTGACTGTGAGAGACTCATAATTAGACACAGGGACAGAGACAGGGGAGACACAGACTCACATAATACATCTAAATGGAGAATATGGTCCATAGTTAGACAATAACTAATGCAAAATGCAGGAAACAGCAACCCTACCACAGCAATTGTCCATGTCTGTCTGCAAAAAGGTCTAATAACCATCACCACCACCATCATTTCAAAAACATTCAAAAACATATTCAAAGTAAGCACATCACACATTTTATGTTATTCTTGGACTGCAGAGTTTATTGTTTTGCAACACACAAAGCAATCCATATGCTTGACAGCATACAGTATATCAGAGATGTTTAGATGATGTTTATTATACTGATTCATAACTTAAAAGCGAGCAACTGTACATGCTAACACTGCTGTGAGTTCCTCTTTATTCAAGATATTTTTACAAAATACAATACAATATGATACAGTTTAGATTGCCATAGATAGTAAAATACATATATTGTAAGTCTACAGTACATTCACAGTATTCAGACCCTGTATTTGAGACATCGCATATTATCCTTAAAGGATCACTTAACCCAAATGTTATCAATTTAGTGGACAATGTGGACTTTTATTCCGTAGAAAGTAGCTCCAGCAAAACTTGGTGACTGTGTGTTTTGTGGCTCATACACAGTAACACTCTCGATAACAGTAAACACTGTTTCTAGAAAGCGATGGTCCTGCTGAGTTTTATTAAAGGGATAGTTAGACACTGCCTGGCAACTACCCAAAGCAAAGAAGTGGCCCTGCACACAATCCCCTCTTAAAATGGTGAATTGTTTTTAGACTTCAACTTTTGTACAAATTAAACAAACTAGACAAGATAGTGGTGTTTTGTTTTTGTTTTGTTTTTTTTGGCAGCTTTAGCGACGCTGGCAGGTAAATTTTGTTACCCTCGGACAGAACTACAGCAAATGAAACTTCCAAGGAAAGTGAGAAAATATGTTCTGTATACTCTGTAGTATGGACCAGGAATATCAGTGGATTAGTCATACAAGCAATCTGCTGTTTACATTTCATCAGAATAACAGCTTCCTCCAATTGTCTGACGCTCTTAAAGCGTTGCAGTATATGCATGTAGTCATCACTGAGGTGCACAACAAGCAACAAACACACCAAGATACTGTCACCTTTTGCATTTCTGGGCAGTTTCTCATAAAAGCTTTCATTATAAATACTCCACGAAGACCAGTTATATTTATGCCAAAGCCACAGGTCAGAGAAAAAGAAATGCAGATTTACAGAAACGGCTTTTCATTTTAAATAAACACCCAGATAACAGCGGCAGGTCTGACACTTAAGCTGGCTAACACCTACACAGAGTGACCCAAGTTCAAGTGTTTCTATTGCTCTTTCTCCGCTTAGAGAAAGATACAGAGAGGGAAATAGTGAGAGAAAGGGAGGAAGACGGAGAGCAGCATTTAACCTCGAAGGGTCAGACCAAAAATTCTGATGAAATTCTCTGTGATCAATAAGTCCAAGAAATACATGCACCCACACAGTGCCGTCATGGAGCACACACAAGCATAAACACACAAATACACATTCCTAATGGACATACACTAACTCCTAAACACTTCAGCATTAAACGAACACACGCTCACACTGTGGAAGAGCTGGCCTCAGCTGTGCTCTCCTCTCTAGCACCGCGCTAACTGACGGCTAATCGATTAGCGCTTGGTGACCTCTGACCCTACTAGCTTCCTGCCTGACAGATTACACCTCCGCAGTTCCATAGGACTGCATTCGCCTGCCTCTGTGTGCATGTGTGTGTGTGTTTGTGTAGCTTGGCTTTTTGCCTTCTATATCCACAACAGAGCAGAAACAACAGTAACATGTCTCAAAGGCAGGACAATTGTTTCATCAACACCGCACATATGAACGTGCATCTTGTATGACTGTACAGTAGATGTGTGTGAGCTGGGATGTTTTTTGAATGTGGTGGTGTTTGTTGTTGTTTGGGCGTGTGCTAAGAGTTACCGTGGCAACACGGGCAGTGTGCAGATCAGGCAACCCAGTCTGGGAGGGGTGATCCATTTGTGCAAGTGCATGTGTGTGTGTGTATATGTGGAGGTGTGTGTATCTGTGTTAGGAGGTAGATAACAAACAATGCCCCTCTCGGCAGGACACTGGTGCGCTCTTCCTGGCCTGCTCTGAACGGGAAACACCACCCCAACACACACACACATTTATACCTGTGTGGGTTACAGTGACTTCACCAGCTCACTGTGCACAGCTTTAACAAAGAGAAACAAGACCTCATTGTGGACTGGTGTCCCCCCCACCACAGACGCACCACAGGAGAGTGTTTGCAGACTCAGCTGTCCGTTAGATCTGACAAGCTTAGCATTTTTATTCCGACATGGCTATTAATAATGAAATGATGCATGGCTGGCACATTTACGCTCTCCTCTCCTCTGCTCTCTAAATTCCTTTTTACAGTTGTACAAACTCTCATACAGTAGGTAAACACACCAGTTCACTTTGTGGTAAGGGGAAAATTCCTGCTCCCATCAGTGTGCCTGTTAACATGTCTATGTGTGTGTGTGTGTGTGTGTGTGTGTGTGTGTGTAGTCTGCAGGGAGTTTCCAGATAAACTAAATTTGTTTGCTTCTTAATGACAGAGCTTAAGATATTCATACACACATGTGCACACACCACCACCAACTACCCAGCATGAATGGGCTACTCTGTCCTTTTCCCCTTAATACCATATGTGTGTGTGTGTGTGTGTGTTAGACTAATGGCTGTGTGGTAATGGCTGTATGGTAAGAGAGGTCTCTGTATACAGGTAGCTAGAGGCCTCTAGCCACAGTCTCATCGCCCACCAAGAGGTTATCCACACACCACACAAATATCCACACAGATGCTCACTGACACACACACACATCAGCTTGTCTTTTGTTAGTCAGCCAGTGAAGAGGTCATTCAGTCCAATAGTAGGTTACATAATCACTCAGTAATCAATTAGGTGAAGTCAGTCAGTATGTTAATTAGTCAGCTGCTAATTGGAAATGATTTATATAAATTTTGAATAAAATCATGTCTGCTGATACACATTTCTAACATGCAGTCTTGATTAATATAATGTTTGGTAAACTGTATTACTTAAGGCTTGAAGTGATTTCTGACACACTGTGTCAGGTCAACAAATCCCTGCGGTGCTGAACCACAGCCTGATTCCAGGCATCTCGATCACTGCCCACATTACATGACTTTTTTCAATATTTCAAACTGTTCTGTGTTGTGCTCATTAACAGATGGGTTACTTATTGGAAAAATAACCTTTGTAGGGAGGATTGGAGTGGGGGTGCCATTGTGTCGTGACAGAGTCAGAGACCATTTTAAACACAAATGGTAACAAGTACAAGTCATTTTATACAAATAAAAACTGTATTTGATATGAGAAACTAGGGGTGGAATGGTTCAAGTACAAATTGGGGGAAAAGCCTGAACTTTGCATTAATTAGAAAACCTGTTTTTTTTAATAATTAACATTTGTGTTGGGCAATGAAGAAGTGTTTATGTTCCTTATGGTCTTAGCCAGAATTGTAAGCAAGCATTTGTTAACGTTTTTGCCAAATAAATGAAAAGCATTATGAAACTGGACGTACCTACCCCCTCCTTTACCAAAAACGTACAGAACCAAAAACCATGACCGCAACACCTTGGTACTGTGATTACTGATTGGTTGGATCAAAAAAGCCTCACAAGTCAGAAAATGGCTAACATGAACACATGTCACACTGAATAACTGGGTCTGAACCAAAACAGTAGACTAACCAACTGACATCTCTACAGCCTTACTGTAAGTGCTGCTACTAAAAATGACTACATTTGTATTTAAGGTAGGTTTATGACCATGTCTGATGCCACATTAAACATTTCATACACTGATGTACTGTACCACAGTCAGTCCTCTACATTGTTAAGTTTCCAGACTAAGATGTAGGACAGATTCTACTGATGTCTCCTCTGACCTTCAGCCAGGTTCAATTTAAAACAAAATTTCAGTTCAGTTTGTTTTGTTTGTATAGTTGATGTGAGAAACGGTGAAATAAATGTAAAATTAAGTAAGAAATTCCAGTGGTGGTATATAGTATTTAACCTTAATGGAATCATTCTCAGTGGACAGTGCATCTCTATGCTCCATTTCCAAGTATGTTCCCTTTTAAAAGAACATACTGTACCAAGAAATGTGCTCCAGTTTTCCTAATAAAACAGAATTACCCACACAGTCAGGTATCATCTTGAGTGTTACCTACTTTCTGTTATTTTGAGCATAAATCAACCGAACTACTCACAGACTGCATAAAATTAATTGTACCTTTTGACAGCAAGCAGCTTCTTAAGGTAAACAAGGCATCGTAACGGCTTCGACAGGAACAGATGGGAAACTGTGAGTGTGTGAGGCGTCATGTCTGCGTTTGTTGCTTTTAGGGTAACATGATCACCCTAAGATAAGGGTTTGTGTTGGTAGGGGGTGTATGTGGGAGACAGGAGCAGGAAGGGAGGATGAGGGAGGTGAAAGAGGAGGAAAACAGGAGGACAGAAAGAGGAAAAGGGTGTGTGTGTGTTGGGGGGGTGTTTTCAGGCACACATTACACATCTGTGTGCACCCTTTGTATTGTATTCCCATGACACACAGGTGGCAAAAGAGAAAGAAAAGGAGATTGAAAAATGCAGGCCTCTCCAGCTCTCCATCACCTTCTATAACAAAAAATGACCACAAGCAAACAAACAAAAAACATATTTTTGTGATCCATCTTCAGCCTGCAGCCAAGGCTCCTAGATATTTGTTGGAAGATGGAATGGATGAGAAAATGAAAGACAAATACTACTTTTATAATTCACAGAGACGAACAGAAAAACAGCAAACATAATTACATAAATAAAAAAGAGAAAAAGAAAGAGGGAAGACAACAAAAGACCATTGCCCCCCAATAGTTTGTATGTGTCTGTGTGCGCATGTGTCTTTGTTAATACAAAGGCAGTTAAACTCAATCAGCAAGTAATGTGGATGTTGAGCTTCTAAATGCTAGGACAGGTGTCAGCTGAGAAACTAAATGAGAGAAATGAATAAAACATACACATCTCTCTCTCTCTCACCCACTCATATGTATACACACAAACACAAACACAGTGAGAAGTGAATGCTGACATTAAGTTGTTGGTATGAATAATTTCTTATAGTTCTCATCTCCAAGCAACCGCTGACCTTTAACACAGGCAGTGATACTGATATTAGAGATAAGATGTGAGAAAGAATGAAACTGTACAAGAGTAGCCAACTTGACTTGAAGTCACGAGTCTTTAAATTTATATAAATAAATTAAATTGCTATAAATACATAAATACAGCAGTGACTCGAGCCCCAACTGTTGAAGGATGAAGAGAAGGACCCTCAGATAGATGGTCATGAAGCTCAGCTCTTTAACAGTACATGGCCTCAGTGCAGCCTACACATAATCTGGATCAAGTAAAAAAGCATCTACACCGCTTTGAGCTAGATGCTAACGTCAGCATACTAACATGTTAAAGAACCACTCCCAAATACAAAACTCACTGTGAACTTCATAAGTGTTTGGAACTGAACACGCAATACCAAAGATCAGGTTATCTAAGCACTATGATATGAAACAAAAACTTCAGCCTGGTCATTGAGACAGAGGGTACAGACAAACCTGGCAACAGACTAAAGACAGACTGTGTCATTTCTACATATAACAAGTGCTAGAAACAAAGCTACAGGTCCATGCTACTCTGTAACCTGTAACAATACAATACAAGCTCAAATACCAAGAATTTGACACTGTCGAACCAAAACAATATTCAATAGTTGTTGAAAACACTGACATTCAAAGAGGTTTAGGGGAAACCAGAACATACAGTGGGTACGGAAAGTATTCAGACCCCCTTAAATTTTTCACTCTTTGTTATATTGCAGCCATATGCTAAAATCATTTAAGTTCATTTTTTTCCTCATTAATGTACACACAGCACCCCATATTGACAGAAAAACACAGAATGTTTGACATTTTTGCAGATTTATTAAAAAAGAAAAACTGAAATATCACATGGTCATAAGTATTCAGAATCAGACCCTTTGCTCAGTATTTAGTAGAAGCACCCTTTTGAGCTAATACAGCCATGAGTCTTTTTGGGAATGATGCAACAAGTTTTTCACACCTGCATTTGGGGATCCTCTGCCATTCCTCCTT
>NW_018127922.1:2203542-2204023 GCF_001952655.1 Monopterus albus | reverse complement strand
AATATAACAAAGAGTGAAAAATTTAAGGGGGTCTGAATACTTTCCGTACCCATTGTAACTGACACTAAAGCTTGAAACTATTTATGTCACACACATTTGCTACATCATTGTTTGAATTAGACGACAGAGTCTTAACTTGCTTATCCTGTCAAATAAATTTAGTTTGCAGTGCTAAAGAGTCTCTGAGGTTTCTTGAAACACCTTCAGAAATCTAGAACATTCTGTTACTGTAAAACATCACAGGATGTTTTAATGTAATGCTAATATAAAGCATGTGCAGAAATGTGCAAACTATTTGTTGTCTTTTGTCTTACAGTACTTTTTGATTATTACTCATTGTAAACCTGTTACAAACTGCTTTGAAAGTATTGTACTCAGTTATGATCATGACAATGTAGTAAATGTGAACTGGAGAGGATGAAGACTTGTAAGAAAGATGGGCAAAGAAGGAAAAGAAAGAAAAGGATGGCTGAAGAAAGAA
>NW_018127922.1:2168136-2203412 GCF_001952655.1 Monopterus albus | reverse complement strand
GTGTGTGTGTGTGTGCGCATCAGACAGTGACAGTTGAGCGAACAGTGACACTCCAGGTTGGCAGAGATATTTTGGAGTGTAGGACGAGAGAGAGAGTGAAAGTGAAAGCGAGGAAGACAAAGGCAGAAAAGATGAAAAGATCATTTAGAAGATTTCCCCTCGCTCCCTCTGTCGTGAATTTTCACCTCCTCCTCCTCCTCCTCCTCTGCCTCCTCTTCTAGTGGATTGACAGCGCACCCTCCTCCCCCACCAAGTGCTCTTTGATTGACAGGACTCCACAGACTGAGGCTCTTATCCCCTGAAACAAATCGTGTGCTGCTCTTCCTCACCTCCTTTCTCCCCTCTGTCTGCCTAGACAAGCCTCCACTGTCCCTCTCACCTCACCCTCCTCTTCTTACTCCTTCTTTCTTCCTTTAACTCGTTGTAAATGCTTTCTTATCATATTTGTCTCCTCTTCTGTTCATTTTTCCATCCCTTCTTTCCCACCATCTCGTCCTCAAGCTGTGACCCCTCTTAACCCTATAGATTACACACACACAAGTGCAAACACACACACAGAAAACCCCTTAAACCCCTCAGGCTTATGTGGGCCCCTTTAGACTTTAAAAGGATACACACTAGTACCCATAACCCTCTTACACTCACACACAATATCACACACTTTCAAACCGCCTTGACACTGATCTAAGCCCTGAACACACTGCCTGAGACTATAACCCCCTGAAACCAAACTCACACACACACACACACACACACAGCCTGAGCTTATTAAGCCAATTGGAGGAGTCTAAACAAGCAGGCAGCTGAGCAGTGAGGTAGGTAAACCCTCAGGGCCACAGAGAGAGTAAAACAGAGTCAAAAAACAAAAAGAGAGAGTAAAGGAGGGAGGGGAGGGGGTGAGAATGAAGCAGAGCACAGGGAAGAGGAAAAAGGACAGATTGAGGATGGAGGAAGCTACAGAGTGTAAGGAGAAAGAAACAGAAAAAAGAGGAGATGAGGATGTTAAATGACTGAGAAAAGACAGTAAGAAAGAGAAAGTGAATGGCAGCTGCACACAAACACACACTCACAGAGGAGGAGAGTGGATGTGGCTCTTTAGGAGTCAAGCAGGCGTATGATAGGATACCGTTGCATGTCGTTAACCCCATATTAACCCTGAGAGGCAGCAGGACACTCACTGCACTACAACATGGATTAACGGGGCCACACACACAGTAACACGCAGACACACACACACACACACACACACACACACACTGGTACGTTAAGCTAACTGTCAGTCACACATACAAATGCGCACAAGGACTGATATCCTCATTGACGCCATGCAATGAGCTGTCAATCACATGCCAATGCTCTTTTCAGCATTTTTTTTACGTTTGTACCCACAAATTAAATGACATACATCTTCTTATTTTGTAAATCTGATGTTGGACAGAACATGTTGTTAGAAGAGCGACATTCTAAAAAATCTGAAATTGTTTTATTGGTTAGTTGGCTCTGCACTGTGGTTCCTCACAGTTTACTGTTTACTTCCCTGATGATCTGGGGAGAGTTACTGACTGTCACGTCACCTCCAATACATAGAGTCACTGCAGCATCTGTTTAACCTGTGGGAGCTACAACAGGACACTGTAACAGGTGTGATGGTATGCTATGAATGCATGCTCTGTCACTTTACCTGAAATGTTTTCAATAGTTTCCAGTATTGCAAGAGATAAGACATCTAGAATCAGGGCTTGCTGGTTGGTTTTACACGCGTACTGTATGTCTAATCGAACAGCCCACCTCTGCTTCTACAACAAGACAATGATCCAAAGAAAACCTCAAAATCCATCATGGATGTCTTCAAGGGACACAAGCTGAAGTTTTTGGCTCCCACAGTCCCATGATTTGAACACCATTAAAATCTTTGGGTAGCTCTTAGACATGCACTTGCAAAGCAGCTTAAAACTGTCACAGAACTTGAAATGATCTGCAAAGAAGAGCATTTGAAAATCCTAAAATTATGGCTACAAAAAGTCTTTAGCACTGTGATGTCTGCCAATTAACATGTGAAGAAAGGCTGATTTTATGTCTGTTTACTGCACGGGGTTGTATTTACATATTTTCAGTTCAAAATTTAAAATCTTTGACATGTAATGGCATCTTAACATCTGCCTGTTTACAAAATGTGACACACTTACAGTATAGCTTGTATTCTGACTTTGTCTCTCTCTCTACACATGTTTGGGTTGGACAGCAGAGATCCAGATGTTAAATGGGGAGTCTGTGAACCACTGTGAATTGGGGGGTAGGGGGTGGGGGCACAGGAAGTATCCCACGGTATCCACGGTAACCTTGACATTCCGTCCTGACCAAGTTCCCTGACATCTCCCACAATTCACTCTGCTCCTCTCTTTTAGCCATGAAACACACACACACACACTAATTGACCTTGGACCAAGGAAGTACTCCGACTTCACTAATTTCTCTTTTAACTTCCTGTTGACACTGGAAGTGGGAATGCATCACATTGCACAGCTGGCGATCACCTCACGGCTACACTGTAGCAAATATTTGACCAGTTTCATGATCTAGCACACAGTGTGTACACCAAAATCCTTTTTTTTTTAATCCAGTACGTGTAGTAATATCACATCATACGAATTCCACGTAAATTTGGACGCATTTCTAACTTTGATGAAAGTATAGTAGTCTGTATGAACCAATCAGGACTGTGGCTTTTTAACTTGTATTTACAGTAGCCAGCAAGAGCAACTGGAAGTCGAGACAAAAATAGAAATGAAACAAGTCCAGAAAACATCAATGTATGTCACTTATTCTTTCAGTGGCCCAACCCAAGACATCCACCTCCTCATACATGCCCACAATGATATACACATACTCAGACAGATGCACACCTTCAAGATGTTTAAGCTAGACAACAAAAATACAAAAATTGGGCTAAGGATACTATAATGTCCTGCGCACACAACATGCACAAACAGAAATGACACATACACACACCAAAAACACACACACAATTATGTGTACATGCCGATCATGAAGCCTTTTCCATTTTTTGTCTTACATAGCACACACTCACACACACCCACGCAAACGGAGATGTATGTTCTTTGAAATAATGCCATCAAAGCTCACTTTGAGACACGAGTGTTTATCCACTTCATAAGATTTCTCCACACACAAAAATAAGTGGGGGAGGTGAGACAGAGAGCAGAGCAGAATCCTTACAAGCCAAAAGTGGGAATTAGGGTGTTTGGCTTGAGAGAAGAGAAGACTAAAATTTAAACTCCTGGTTATCTCTCATCACACATGACAAAGATAGGAATTTATTTCTATGGGGTCAAGATTAAGATATTTTTTGTGTAATGAGTGCATTCAATTTGTTAAAATACACTATAGAAATACATATTGAGAGCAAAAAATACATAGGAGACACCTACAACCATTGTGATATTTTGGTAAGATTTGATTTGATGTGATGTGATTTGATAAAAAAGAAAGCCACATGGAAACACTAATTCATGTGCATTTGACCTCAGAAGAAATCACAAGAAACCATTATGCTACCTAATTTGTCTGATGTGTTTGATGGAAGATGAAACAGCAAAACATCTACACTTTTAGCTGTCTCAGCTGTCAAAACTGTGCAAAATCTTGGGTTAAAACCTTGCACCTCTTCTCCAAAATACCAAAAATCAGGAAGTGAAAAGCACTTTTATATCTTGATTGCAATGTAATTTGAGTGTTTTATGAGAGAACTATCCCTACACTGCCCTGTAATCATATATTGATGGGGAAAACATAAGTATAATCCAAACAGATATATAAACAGCACATAGTTATAGACAGTAAAGAAAATATTGTAGATACAATGACACCCAATTAGCAGTGTGATTATGTTCTTTAAAAAAGGTACAGTAGAACACATTTTTACAAAATTATTCATTTTTACCCTACATCAGATCATGTTGATACTATAATCACATTAAAAAATTATATAAAATGTAAGCTAATGTAATATTTTGTACTGTTACTTGAGGTAGCTTTTACCTTAACCATAAATGATTACTGGGTTCTTTGATCATGTTTAATATTTCACCTCCCACTGCCAAACACACAGATGTGTTTGCAGAAAACCCTGCTCACAGAGGGTTAAAACAACTGCCAAAGAGAAATCAGATTAAAATGAGGTAGGATCTCATTTCAGTTTTCTGTCACTTTTTTCTTTGCTCATGACCCATTTTTCTGTGCTGCTGCAGGAGAGACAGAGGGGGAGAGAGAAGGGGGGCAAGGGAGGGATAACTTCAGTCCTCAGTCTCCACAGATAGACAGACAGGAAGAAAGAAAGAAAGCGACAGACAGAAAGACAGGAGCGGCAGAGAAAATGACAGACAGCTCCTGCTAGTCAACAGCTTTCTATTTTGCATTACGTAGAGGAAACACACTCATTTGAGCACTGTTTGTTCACTCAAGTCTGAAGGTGTGCACGTGTGTGTGTACATATGTGTGCATGAGCCTGAATCTGTCACATATGAGGTCGTAAGTCAGCAGCTGTTGTGCATGTGTCCCCTCTACATACTGTACATAGGTCAATGATACTGAAAACCACATGCACATGTAAATAAATATGTGTAGGAACTTTTATTTCTTGCTGCACATGAGTCCTGCTGCCTTGTATATGCAAAGCATGGGTCTCAAATGTTTTACTCTATCTTGCTTCAGAAACAATCGATTCTATCTGAGGAGCATCTATTTCAGGAGTGACAGCAGATCATCCAAACAGAGAAACATCCCGCCCTCCGTCGCCATTCAAACAGGTCAACACAGTCCCTCATCAGGCATGTGTATGTGTGTGTGTGTGTGTGTGTGTGTGTGTGAAAGACAGAGACAGAGTGAGAGACAGTACCTGTCGATGATAACAGGGTCTGAGGGTGTCTCATTACGGTTTCCGCAGCTCTTCTTGTCACAGCACCGACTAAGAGAGGAAAAGAGAGAAGACAGCCAAAAAGGATACAGGGCAAAGTTAGAAAAGACTCAGACACAGGGAACATACAGTACATTATACAGATGATTCAGTTTGGTTGTATAAATGGGAGTGATACCATATAACATGATGTGCTTTGTCTGTACTGATGTAGACAACCTATCACCAAATTCAAATGAAATCTAAGTAAAATGGGCTAACAGGAGTTTTACACAAAGTCTGCTATGCTGAGCAAGTCTACACTGACAGCACAGATAAAAATAGACTTCTACGACAAGGAGTGTATAGCAGGATCTGAAAGAAATACGCCTGTTTTAAAGGCACTAGCCAGCTGGTGAGCTCAGTCATTTTGTAATGTGCTCCAGAACCCTGCTACAGCTTGGAAACTGCCTACACTTGGTTTAGATCTGGAGAAACACCTTTTGTAGTTTTGCACCAGTAATAGTTCACTTACTGCTTATTTGAAAAAAAAAAAAAAGTTCAAGAGGACATGTGAATTTAAGAGAAAATTTGTCATGTGTGATGAACAGGTGAGGAAAAGAGGACTAAAGAGGCTCAAAAGAGAGGAGAAAGCAAGAAAAAAGGAAAACCTGGCATGTGCACCATGTTCACACATGTACGTGCTACAAGTGTGTCAAAAAGGCTTTTTTATACGTGCATCAATTATGAATAAAGGTGTAAGCAGGAGGGGGGATGATGAAGGTTAAGAGTGAAAGGGTGAGCGGGGGAGGGAAACCTAAAACAAGAGGGTGAGAGGAAGGGTGGCAGAGGTTTGGGTGGGAAGGAGAGGAAGGGGAGACGTCTCAGGTTTCCCACTGTCACAGATGGCGGAGGTGAAAAGAAAGAGACTGATATGTTACACCTTACATATTGCCTCCACTATCTGCCGCTCTGCCTCTCTTTCTGCTCTTCCTGTCATTTCCATTCTGCTACTCTGTGATCTGGGTCACCACACGGCCCCGTCGGAGAACAGTGAAGACCCAGCGAGAGGTTAGAGAGGAGGAAGATGGGAGATAAGGGAATGGGAAAATGGAGAAATGGAGGAAAGGAAAGCTGAAGCCTGTGGATGCAGGGGTGGGGTGAGAAAGGAGAAAGGACGGGAGGGGCAGATGAGGAGGGGAGATTAAGGGAGGACAGGAGAAAGAGGAGAAGCAAACATAGTGGAATATTTTATAAATGGAGGGGTAGCGGGAAGGAAAACGAGGGGCGGGATTGGGATAATATAGCACTCATTACTCTGGATCCTGGTGATCTAATCATCCGCTGTCCCACTGCATCTTCCCCTCCTCCCTCACACATGCACACATACAAACTTGTTTTTGTCATTTACCGGGTCCCTACATAGACTGACATTCATTTCTTACTATAAGTTTATAATGTGTTGTTTTCATAAAATTTGATAAACTACGTCATGGGGAATAAATAGTCCCCACAAGTGATGCCAGTACCTGCAAAGCTGGTATGCTCCCAGTTTTCCATCTCCACAAGTATATAAAAACAGGGCCACACACATCCTACGTTTTTCACATGGCAGGTCTTTACATTGATTTACATTAATTTCCATGAGTCTTACCTGAATCATAACCACTAAATGTCTAACCCTAACCCTTGCCCTCACCTTAAACTAAGTCCTCTCCCTAAAATGTTGTGATTTACTTTGTGAGGACCAGCACCTGGTCCCCACAGGGAAGGCAAGTCCCCACAATGTTAGTGGTGTCATGGCTTTGGATCCCCACAACTATAGGAAAACAAAGGCACATGCACACACATGTTTAAACAATAGAGCCCAATAGCCTGAACTGGAGATGCCACTGTCAGCTGTTTCTTATGTGAAACTAACAATGGAATTAATAAATGTTTACAATAGTTCTGGTTACAGCGAGTTAATACAAACAATGGATCAACGAAGGATGAATTAATTGGTCAATCAAAAGAAAATTGATGATGTACAACTCTGGTAACTGCTTCAAACGTGACTCTTTTGTATCACTGTAAATCTAATGTCTTTGGGTTCAGACTGTTGGTTGGACACAACACCAGCAATTTAGTGACATCAGTTTAGTAAATTTGTTTATTTTTGATATAAAACCTCCTCACGAGATACTCGACATTTCAATGTGAATATAATCCTTATTTTCACAGTTCAAGTAATTACTGGGAGTGAAAGATTTGCTAGCTGATGTTTCTCTTTTAAATACAGAGAGATGAACCTAAACCAACAGTTTTACTGGGTACATGAGATATAGAGGACAGTGGCCTCTGTCATCCATTCTGGAGAAAACCCTTTCATCAGTTCGTGCCAAAGCTCCAAACAGGTTTTCAGTGCTGGCCTGTGTGGTGGCAGACTGGCCGGGAGCATATGGTTAATAGCACCACGGTGACAATGAGCCACACTGATTAATGGACGCCCTGAGCTCTTTGTGTGCGTACTATACTGTGTGTTGTGGGCAAGGCCCCTGTTGCAGAATCAGCATGTGAGAACACGAGGCAATAGCCATAACTTTGACCTCAGCGGCTGTTGCAGACAAGCTAGAGTTTGCACTCACTGCAGAAGTCCTGCTGTCTGAATGGATGGGCTCCTGCTCCCCCCGGGGAAATGTTTGACTAATTCTGCAGGACGGTCAAGGGGTGGGGGCCTTTGTACTGTACAAGTCTGTGTATGCTGTAAGTTCTGTAATGTTAAAAGGTTTAATTCATGTCCACAATTCATTTCACACATGATGAACAGTAAAATCTGTTGCCAAATACAATTTATTTATAAATTCCTTGTAAATCTCATCAGAATTTTAATGGGTTTTCCATAAACCTCTGCAGCTGAACTGCCTGAGGAATATTCAGCGAGCTATAGAATAAAATATTAGTGCACCTGAATTCATGGTTAAAATCCCTGCTTGTGCATATAGATGAACCCCAATTTATATTGTTACACTTAAAGTTGTTTCAGTGACAAGGTCAGGGAATAAGAACAACTTAATTCATGTGCTAAATTTGAATTTTTATAACTGTGTGCACGAGTGAGTGTGTGTATGCATACTTCTCAGTGAGTGTGAGCGTGTGTGTGCGAGTCCCTGCCTATATTTTATAGTCAAATTGTGGAGGAAGGCCCATTTGTTAGCCATGAAACAACAGGAGGGTTCAGATTGACTAATGAGTTTCTCTGTGTCCTAATTAACCAGGCATCACAGACACATACAGACACACAAACAGCACACATGCATCCATACACACATTTTCTGTTGTATAGGATAGGTTGTTAAAACGCCTCTATAAATAGAACTCTTTCCTCTCAACCTACTTCTGATGAAATTAATCTTCAGATTATAATTAAAGCAACAACTCTGATAGCTAAAACTCATCTTCCTCAACAGATATGGCTTCATGTGTGTTTGTGTCTCTGTATGTACGTGTGGGGGGGTTAATGGGGGTGACATAATAAGAAATGTCTTATAGCGCAGAGAGATGACTTGTGAGAACTTTCTGCAGATGAATGAAGTGTGTTGCCAAAGAAAAGAGGTACAGATGAAAGAAGGAGGGATTGTGATGAGGAAGGAAAAGTCATCCTCACCTGCACATGATCTCATGTGTCAGCAGCACTCTGCACATCTCTGGGTTCTTGTCTTGGCCTTCATAAACAATTGGCTGAAAAGAGACACAGATAGACATATAAAGAGGGGGGGAAATACTGTTGTTAGCTGGCGGCAAACAGACAGAATAACACAAAGCTCCAAATCCAGTAAACACTCTCCCCCATCCCTGATATGGTGTTGGGTTTAGAGATGAAGCTGTAATAACACAAATAAGTGTTTTAGTTAAACGGTTTCACTGTGTTATATAACTGCCTCAAAATTAGGCAACACTAAATCTTGATGTGTGCTCTCCAAAGTCAGCAATACTGAAGAACATTATAAATAGGAGCAAAAAAAACAAAACAAAATACCATCTTGTTTTTGTCCAGTTCTGCAATCCACAAATGACCTCAAGGATAAGGCTGGTATGTTTTTAATAGAATAACAACAACTGTATGAAACCAGACGTCCCTGTGAAATTGAAAACATTTAAAAGTTGGTAAATATAGATTTAAATTTCCTTAAACAGCTGGGCACTATTGTTTTTAGCAAATGTTACTCAAACCAGACTAAACAGTGCATTTGTTGGGGGCTTTTTATAAATTATCAATAATATACACTTGATGCTGTAGTGCAGGGCCGGTCCAAGTCTTTATGGGGCCCTGAGCACAATTTGATTTGGGGGCCTTCCACCACCTCTGCACTGCCAGTGCTATTGACTATTGTCGATGCTTGATCAATTGCACACATACTATAAATCTAATACACCTGTTATCAATCTTATTAACTGTAGCTGTTTTCTTACATCATATCATTAGCCCTTTTCAGACATGCACCTGAACCCTGAAATTCTCGAGATATTACCTGTATGGGAGGGGGACCTGTATGTCAGAACACAAATGTCCGAATCAGTTGACCCAGATGTTAAGCAGACTTTACCCTGCCACCTCCCTAGCAAAAAGTCTATGTAATGTCCAGTTAAGCTGGAATGAGTCCATGTACGAATGCAGCAGCGTATAGTCCGGAGTATTCACACAGAGCTAGCGGGGCGTGTTGATGACGTTCTATCATGTGACCGGCACAAAATCGGAAAGATACAAACCTCCAATGATGAGGAAAAACAGATATTTACAACGAAGATGCCAAAGAAAATATCTGACTGGAGACATGACAATATATGGGAACTTCTGTCGTTAAGAGCCAGTGCCTGAATCATCAGACAAAGTAAGAGACTCAGCTGATCAAAACAAATTACAAACTACGTAACCAGGTCATGTTTTTGCTGCTTTTTCCATGTAATCTAATGTTAAGGTCTGATAGACTGTGCTTGCATCATAAAGTAGTTAATGGCCATTACAGTGTGCATATGCGTAAACAAACTCTCCAGGTACAGTTCAAGTGCTCTTGGAGTCCCTCTGGTGGGCATGGGGCCCTAAGCAGACACTTAGTTCGCTTATGGCTCTGCTCTAGTGAGTATTTACGGCAGCCAGGACAGGGTAAGTACTGTATATTTGACTCAAAATATCCCACAACGCCCATGTTTAAGGTAATGAATGATAATGTGTTTTTAATAGCTTCTGGACATTGGTGAAGCTCTACAGCACACAGGAATGAGCTACATCAGAGTTTGGCTTTATGGGCAACACTAGTTATTAGGATCACTTCATTGTTTTCATTGAATTTATTGACAGTGAGGAAAATAAAAAAATATCACCAGGCTTATCCTTCAATCACAGGCAAATTTCCAGAGAATGACTGTAACTTTATATCACATCATATCTAATATGAAATCATCATATTCAAGTGAACATAAGAGCCTTGTTAAAGGCCCTCTGATATTGTCTGCACCAGTGCACTGATGCATAAAAACTTATTTGCATGCTTTCAGCACACTGTGTTTGACATCTACCAAAATGGTGATAGGATATTATTATATTTGGCAGCACTGTACTGTGGAAAAACACAACAACCATGTCACACTGGGAGGAATTTGTGCTTTTTATACTGTTGCTGTGATGAACGTTTATTTCTTTTCTCAGGTTATGGCAGTAACACTGAGAGTGTTATTGGGATAACAGGTTAGTTCCCACCTCACCTCAAGGTACATGCAGTTCAGCAGTAACACCTCTCCTTCACACTCACACCCATTGTCACTGTGCAGGGTGTGACCCCCACCCACTCTACAAAATAACAACCATATCTCATCTGCTCACACACTGATCAGCTGAAAGTTTGAAGTTGAATAAAGTTTGCTATTCACAAAGCTTTGGTCACAGAAGCTGGAAAGGTTTTCAGCTGAGGCTTCACCTGCTTCAATAGTTCTGCTTCTGGTAATGAAACTCAGAATAAAATAAAAAGAACAGGCCACACAGCACTAAGATATCCATCAATCAATACGCATACCTTGTCTGCCTTTGGTCTATTCCAGTCTGTTTGATCTGTCGTTCCAAACTTCAGCAAGTTTCACCAAGTGACAATCTCACTTTTTCTCGGGAAACGGTGAAAAGGTTTTACTGTCCTTCATAATAGTCGTCAGCTCAGGTTCACACTACCTGCCACCATCAGGGGAACATTAGTGTGAGCTTAAAAATTAAGGTCATTTAGCTGAGTGAAAGTTCTGTGGAAAACTAAAAACTCATCTCAAAACTTGTTTAATCATTGATTTCATCCACCAGTGTCTCTGATTTTTTAACATTTGTTGAATGTCAAGTTGAAGGTGTGATACCATTGATGCCAGTTATCTGATGACAGGACTCATATAGTAGCTTTGTGTTGCACCATTTTGTGCAGAAAATTCAATGAATACATTGACTATTTGGAAACAGCTAGCTCCAAGAAATGACACACAATGAGGTTTGTGAAGAAGCAGGTAGGACACAGAGGAGAGGCCTTTAAAAGAATAATGTTATATGAATCTTGCCTGTGTCTGGGTCTGGACCGTCCCCCTAGGGGCCCCAGGGCGAGCATGATCCTTATGGGGCCCCAACATGAGCCAAGAATGTAGACAGAGCCCCTCATTTGTAGAAACTATAGCCCTACATGGCCCTCAGAAACTAGCTTGGAGCCCTGCAGCACTAATGGAGAACACGACAGGGGCTGTACAGTCTGAAGGCCTCATTACAATATTGTTGTAGCCTAAAGCATTTCATACTAGTAGTTAGTTCTTTCTAGGATCCTCTGTGTTTCTGGAAATGTTTCAGGGCCCAGGGCCCTTGTCAGATATAATTTTTCATGCATGTGCATAGAATCCTGTTGAAAACCCTCTGCTAAAAATGTACTGACACAGGAACCTGAAGGGGCTCCTGGTGGCCCAGGATTCCAGGGCTGGGTATGCCCAGTCAGTGCAGACACGAGTATGTGTATTATTAAACTAAAATATGCTCAAAGCAGCTACTGGTAAACAGAGCTAGAGCTAGGGCTAACATTTCCAAAAGAGTCACTTTTACCACAGAAGCTGGACAAAACAATGGAAAAGTAGAGGCTAATTTGGTATTTCAGCCATGTATGAGGAAAATCTATTTATCCAGAAAACAAAATAAGCAGGTATCCAGAGTGAACAGATTTTAAATTACTTCAGCCAAAGCAAACAAGCTCATATTAACCCACACTGATGTTAATCCAACAACCAAAACATCTGAAACTGGTTCCCTAATCCCTTTCCATCAACATGTCAACAGTTATCGTTTAATGAAACCTGGGCGTGGGAACTCTATGGAAAGATGCATCAAAAAGAATTTGTAGATGAACTGTACTTTATGCAAGAGACCCTAGATCCTAGATCTGCCCATTGTGCCATGAGAAAAGAGAGGGCCAAGCAACTTCCTCTGAACTTGCGTCCTTCCATGAACAAACATGCATCCCTGTCATCTCAGTCTCTTTTCTCCTCTGTTTGTTGTATTCTCTCTCTCTCACACACACACACACACATACACACACAAATTACAGAGAGATACACATATTCAATTTGTTTTCATGTCCCATGGGGGCTTTACATGAACTTACATTAGTTTCTGGGAGACTTAAACTAACTATAATTCTTTAATCCCTGTTGCAAAAGGGCTCATGTGGGACCAAAATTAAAACTGACTAAAATGTATTTATATATGGAGGTAAGTAATGAACTAAGCAAGCAGGTCACTTTATCCCTTTGTAGATATACTGTAAATAACATCCAAGTCTCTCTCTTCCAAGTCTTTGCCTTGCCTACTCGTCTCCCTCTGTGCTAGACTTGGGTCAAACCAAAACAGTTTTTACTTTGGTTTGACCCTGTGTGCACTTCAAGAAGGGGGCGCTTTACTGCATCACCATGACACAGATACTGTATTATGGATCAAAAACAAATTGTAAATCACAGAAAAAATCATGATATACGAGGTTTAAAGTTCCTAATATCTCATAATCTGTCTTGCTTGGGAACCCGAGCCATCTGCAGCAACACAAAATCCAGACAGTAGTTCTTCTTTGACAGACTCGTGTGTAAGTATGTAGCCTCTACCATCTCAGCTTCTTCATCACACTGTCACCTCGCCTGCACTGCTCTTCTCTTGCATCTGCATGTTCCTCCTCTGTCTCCTCCCTCTTTCCACCTCACCAAGCCTTTCATACAGCATCTCTGCTGCAATCTCCTTCACTTTTGAAGTGGCGTGACATGCGCGCCGTGTAAACATGGAGTCATTAAGCAGGGGAACACATTTCTTCCTGTGTTAGTGTCAGGCCGACTTGTGAGCTAGTGATCCGACAGGGCCACAGTGACAGATGCTTTATTCTCTGCTGCAAGAGTCGTGATCAGCCAGCTCTGCTTCTGGAGACTAGGAGGCACTCTCCTCCTTCTTTTAACTTAATCAGTGCCGGCCGTCTCAGTGTGCCAACAAAACATGCAGACATATGGAAATAGCAGCATAACAGAAGTAAGTGCCAGATTTAGGTGCCAAATGTTGGAGGGGGCTTTACTTCTCTGGAAGAAGAGTCGGTGTCAGAAGTGTGAAAGAAACAGAATCAGTGATAAGAGCCTAATAACGCCATCACAGCTACATACTGTACATAGCCCTATTCTTACATAGCAGAACTGCTAAGCAAAACCCAATCCAACTTTTACTTATTTTAATACTTGACAACACTGACCAACAAGCAAATCTGTAAATCTGCACTTTAATTAAAGTCTCCTCTGTAGTTTCTGATCATATACACTGCATCCACATGTTTACAGTATCTGAGTTTGAAGTACAGCCAAAAAGCAAGAATTTTGCATTAAACTGAAACAATTCTATTTGAAAACAGAGAAACGTATAGTCCTGATGTCACTCCCACTCACTGCCATGATTCTCACTGAGGGTTGGTTTCATTAGTCTATACAAAAACAAAGTGAAACATGTTGCTGGGATTTACCCTCCCCATTCTGAAAGAAACTGGCATCTTCAACACTATTAGTGGTTTCCAGTACTGTGTCTTTTCCCCTCCCTAGACAAATACAGTGAAGCGCTTGACACATTGTTAAGCAAGGTTATGTTGTAATGCAGGATTTTAAGAAACTTCATTTGTCACAGATTTCAGTGTGGTTTTGAATGTTCTGGAGCAAAAAGGCCATGGTCCAGTTTCACTCTGGCTCTCCATAAGCCTCTGCTAGTGCAACGCTTACAAAAAGTTATGATGTAAAAAGTTTTTAATGGCATCCACTTAGTGTAGTTGTTGACTTTACATTTAAATACCCGTCAACCAATTTGTGAATATTTCCAACCTTGCTGGCTGGAGCTACTCTTGTGTTTTTGTTTTTGATTATATCGTGTCTTTAAGGATAATGTAACAGTGCATAGACACCCATGCACACTCTGTACTGCTGAGTAGCTTCATTTTTCCAGTTTGGTAAGACAACAGTGTGAGTGTGTGTGTGTGTCTCTGTGCATGTGTGTTACGTACCTAAGTACCTATACACGACTGTATCCCATACACTGTGCATCCAGCATTAAATACCTGTGCTGTTCCCCATCTGCTAATCTCTTTGTCTTCCTCTCACTTACACACTTATAAACACACGCCTACTGACCAGTGATCACACAGGAAGAACCCACAGGTGCTGCACACACCTTCCTTCCTCTTCAAACATAAAAAGTCTCCTTATGTAGGCTAAAAAGATCAGTTTAATTTTTCATACAACAATGAACGTGAAAATATATGTGTGCACTTGTGTATGACTATACACTATGGGTTAGGGTTGGGGTTAGAGCTTACGTTGTGATGGTTAAGGCTAGGATAAGGGGCTAGGGGATGCATTATGTCAATGAATCATAGTGTGGATACCCAAACCAAGGCCGAGAAATTATCTTCAGGTCCGTGTCAGGTTTGGATGCATAGGTCAAACTTTAGGCTTGACAGCTGGAACGCTCAAATGTCTGTTTTGTTTAATGATAAGGAAAAACACACCATACAACCTCAACTGCACTGGGCTCAGGTTGAGTTCAAACAAAAATATGTGGACCGATCCATGCTCTACAATGAGCGCCTTCACAGCTATAGTAAGACATGACTGTGCGTGCGCGTGTGTGTGTGTGTGTGTGTGTATCTGACCGTCACCCCACCTTAAAGCTGAACAGTGTTAGGGAACAGTGTGGTTCCTCAAGTCTGCCAGACACAGACACATACATACGATAGGCGGTGCAGCGTGGCAGCAGCAGTGTGAGACTCTACCGAGGCCTGGGGTGACATTAGTGAGTATTCAGTGCTTAACGTGGCTTCTTGGCTCCTCATACCTTGCCACACACACACTGACACACAACTATGAGTCATTATACCAGATAGAAACCTTACTCTGTTTCCTGTCCTAAAACAAAAGAATCAGTCTTTATCCTGACTGTTCACCTGTGGAACATCGAGCAAAAACAAAAAAAACCATGTCTGCCTGCCTTCGGTCTGTTGTTCTGTGTCTCTCTCCTGCCTCTGCCTTCTGCTCTCTCTATCACTCTCTCTCATAAACGTACATATAAACAAAAACATTAACCGAAAAATTGGATCTGATGAGAAAAAGCTCTCTACTCAGCAGACCAAATCCCAGAGGTGCTGTTACATCTTTCCACTTCCTACAGTGAGCGGCAGAGCTACACTCCTGTTCCTTAACACCCGCTCGCTGCCTCGTCACTCTAATCACAGCGAGAGAAGTACAGGCAAAAACGCCTGGAGCCATGCAGTGTGTATGTGCCCCCACCCACACACACACACACACACACACACACACACACTGTGAAAACACCCACCCACAGAATTACACACACACACATAAACACTCATTTGTGTGTGAGTGTCTATGCAGATAGTGGAGGGCGGGGGAGTATAGGCGGATCAGTGGAGCAGCTCATTGTCAGAGAAGTAAGAGGAGAGGTGGCACGCTGCTGTGAGAGTGTGTGTGTGTGTGTTAATATGTGCGTTTACCTGTTTAGTCATGGAGTCTATGAGTCGAACATAAAAGTCCTGCTCTGTTCTGATGCCTGTGGGATGCAGCAGAGAGAGAAAATCATCAGTTTTACATACATGTTAACAAGCAGAACAACATACAAAACTGCATTAAAAAATATGTTAAATTAGGTCAACGTTAAAAGTGAGTCTATGGGACAAATGGACGAGCTTAAATATCCTTGCATTACACAAGAGGAGACATGAGAGGGAAGTAGGAAAAACCTTAATGCAACAAAATCTCCAATATTTTTCAGACTTTTTCCTACTTTTTGCTTTTTTTGTGAAATTTTATTTTGATAGGCCTAAAAATAATTGTCAAGTAAAACAATACTTTGGTTGAGCTGCTCACACATGCAACATGAGACACAGTAGCTCTATTGTAAGGGGCCACAAACCAAAAAGGCTGGGAACAACTGGAGACACCTTTGCTGTTCAACAGTTCACACCGTGAAAATAAATGTTACTCAACCTCCGTGTTTCTTTTTAGTGTATTACCAAATTTGTTTTATTTATATAACTCCAAAATCACAATTTGCAAACCATACATCCTCCATCCTTCGACCCTGGACTCTCATTTCCAGCTTTCATGATATGAAAACTGTATGCATATTATGCTTCATAATGATCTAACATCTTTATAGGCACATAAATGGTGCAACATATATGCAATGTCAATTTCCACACACAAAAGATATTAAAATCAATGATCACAAATTGCACAGTGGGCTTTATGCCCATGTTATAATCCCAGTGGAGGCTCAATATTCCTGCCAGCTGATGCTGTTTCCCTCACAGCTGATAGGCCAGAACACCACCATCACAACAACATGCAACTGGCAGCTCAAACTGTCACACAGCTCACTTCAGGCTGGACAAACTCATTTAGGGAGGGTGACAGTGATAAAGCCACACAGCAGGTACTAATTTCCTGCAGCAGCTGCTCTGAGAGTGTAGTAAAATTTACCCAGAAATTAAAAATTACATCGCAGTTCCTGAAAAAAAAAGTTCTGGCAGCCTGGTACCTTGATGCACATTTGTCCACGTTCAGGTTAAAATATACCAGCTGATTCCTGTGTGCATATTACTGTAGGAGAAAACAGGCTTTCCATCTGATTTGACCAAATGTACTAAGTGTATGAGTGTGTGTCACTCACCGTTACTGTAAAGAAGCTGCAGCCTGTAATGAATCCCGTTATTGGTCTTCTCTCCGCTTGTCTCCTTAACACACACACACACACACACAACAAACACTGAGCTGTTTATTGAAATTTTAGGACAAAGTTTTGTATAAAAAAATGCCCCCGTCTACAGATGTAGCCAGGCCTCCATGTTAGTGAACTCTTCACGCAGGCGTTACATTAAATAAATGTGTGGTTTATGTTCACGGCCATATTAAGCAGGGCAGCTCTGTAATTTCCCCATGGCGTTATTGTGGCTTTTTAATTCCTCTGCAATTACTGCTTATGTTTGGAGGGCAAACACATCCAACACTAAATTCTCCCATTACATTTGATCTAATTGAAATGGTGGCATAACTGATGAGGAGAGCGCTCGGCCTGCACAGGAGCTGGAGACTGGAACAATTTAAGCGCCCAGAGGTTTTCTTATTTGTCAGCTGAGCAACTGAACTGAAAGAGGTTTTGAGTTACAGTCCGCGTTGTAGTGTGTTCTCTTATGCTCAGCTATAATAAATTATACAATAATAATAATTTAGTTGATAAATTCAGTCATTATAAATGTTTCAAATATGACCAACACTGACATCAGTAATATCAGACACCACAATGGAATAATCAGGCCTTCCGAAAATAAAAATTGTATTATATTATTCTCTTCCTGAACATTTCTGCACCGACCTTCTCTTTCTCGATGAAGTCCACGAAGTTGGTCCTCTCGATCTCCACCGGCTGACCCTGTCGGTCGTACAGAGCCAGGACGAAGTGGAAGAAGTTGGACTTCCGCAGGTTGGAGGGCGGCTGTTTCTCAAAGTGTGCGCGAGCCAGACCCACTCCACTGTGGACACACAGGCGTGGGCGAGTCGGTGTTAGGACGGGGAAGAGGCTTTAAAGTTGAACTGTGCAGTAAATAAATATGAGGGCTCTATAACCAGCTAGAGAAAATTCAATCCGTGCACATTTTTAATTTGCTCGACTTGAACATTTTGAGGCTGCAATCAAAGCCATGATTTTCAAGACAGGCGGTTTTACTAAAAACTTTCTCAAATTGACGACTTTATGAAATTGTAAGCAAATATATTTATGCTTCAGGATAATCTGTGACAGGAGGTCACGATTATTTCACCTTTACATTACAGATTCTGTGGGCCAAGAGGGGAATTGTGTTCCCCATGAATGTGACTTTGTCAAGAAAAGACAAGATGGACAGGATGTTTTTCCAGTTTAAAGCCCAAGCAGTGGATTCATTTATTTATTTTCCCCTTTGGATTCATGCTCGTTAAACCTCAAACCAACTAAAGCAGAACCCATGTTGCATGTGCGTAAAAATCTAGCACAAATACACGTGTTGCCATTAACTTCACTATGCTGTCTTAAAATGATAGAGGTTAAACAATACGATGTAGAAATATTCTGCATAAGAATCTTAATTTCCCAAATTATCTTAGGTGCAGTTGAAATCCAAATTCCTTCTTCCGAGCAGCACCGTCGCTCGTTTCTCCCCATCACAGCCTCGTGCACCGCACAGGCTCCGGAGCCTCATACAAACAAAACCAAGATTTTTCCATCGCTTGGGAAGTGTCTCCTCCACACGAGCAGAGCTCACCTTTGGGCGGCCGTGTTGGCATCCAGCACGCCGCCCCCCTGCATCCAGCTCCGCTTCTCTGGATGCTCTCCTGGATCGCAAACATGAACAAATCTCCGAAGCTTGGTGTCTGTCCTTCCGTTTCTTGGTCTCTCTCCGCCTCACCGTGCACTTGTTCTCCTGTAGATCTTTCACTCTGATTTCGGAAGAGTAACGTGAGTGCGCTCGTTGCTGCTGAGTGCGCTTCGCTAGAAATCAAGTCACGGACTCTTTATTCCTCTAGTTGTAATCCTGAGGAGTGAGTGGGCGCTAAAACGGAGGAGAGACTATATCAGATAGCAGAATCCAAAATGTGCAATCACTTAAAAAACGAATTTGAATCGGTGAAGGACGGCAGGACGCTGACTGACCCAGTGTGGAAAGATGTTTATGAAGTCAGTCACTGGTGCGCTTGGAGATCCACAGTTCAAGCTCTCAGAGAGAAAAGAGAGATCGACTGGCACACAGATCAGATGTCATCATTATCTGACACCTCTTTCTTTCTCTTTCCGCTCTGTACTTTCTCTTCTTCTCCCTCGGCCCACTGGTCCGGGACGAGGGTTGTGCTCCAGAGCTGCGCTGCTTCCTGCGGATGGCTCCCGAGCTCTCGCCACTCCGCGCTCTCTCCGAGGAAAACGCTTTGTGAGTCTTCCCAAAGGACTGGCTCTGAGAACCAAACACGGGCTTCTCCTGTCCCGTGGGGAGAGAGAGAGAGAGAGCTAGGGTGGGAGGAGAAAGAGAGGAGGGAAACGGAGGGGAGGGGACAGGACGGGAGGAGAGGAGACGCCCCCAAACAAAAGCAGGAGCGGAGTCAGGTCCGCCCCATGAGACGACCACGGAGCCCTTCTCCTCTCCTCTGTCTGCCCTTCTCTGCCCGGGTACCCACTCTGTCCGCGTTTAAGGGATTTTGCAAAAATGTTCCGAAGCAAAACGCTGCTCTGTGATTGTGGAAATTAATTCGTGTGCCCATAATAGCACTGAAACAGCACCGGGAAAGTTTTTCTGCCTTTGCAGAGCTGCAGGGTGGCGAATATGATCCTGGAACAAGTTGCTCAGAGGTTTTTCCGAGAGGTGGCCGTTTCTCGGCTGCAGGACAATCCCGACTTAGTCATCTCGAACACCGACTTTTACGCACAAAAAGCAGCAGGTTATGACGAAAGGACAAAAAGACACTTCTGAATTTTGGTAGCATTTGTTTTAACCTTTTATTAATTCCTTTTATGGAATTAATAATTGCTTATTTCAAAATGTTGTCAATAAAACACTTTTTTTTTCACAGCAAAAAATAAATAAATAACCAAATTAATTCTGTCTCAGGTTTCACTGTCTCCAAAAACCTGCAATTTACAGAGGAGAAAAACAACAGATATGTTCTTTGAGCCTATTACACTTGTTTTAACTGCAGACATTTGGTGAATCTGATATGAAACCTCAGCCTGTACATTTAGATCTACGTCTCATTTAGATTACGCACAATTATAAAAGCCGTGTCTCATCGTCACAACACATCCATGTCCCCTATTGTGTCCCGTAGGCCTGCGTATTGAAGGCTAGCGCCGCAAGACACACAAACAAAAATGACAATAACAATAATTAGCTCAAAATAACAATGAACATAATTGAGGATAATTGCTACCAGATTTCAGTGCTTTGTTTCTCCCTCACGCACCATCTGTTATTTGAAACTATTTATCTCCTCGCTGAGAGGGAATCCAAACAAAATACAAATATTAATAAATAGCCTAATTCCGTGAACTGTTTTAAATATGAAGCTCCAGCGTATTGATCTGTCCAGGGCCAAAATGTCAACAACTTTTGTATTATTCATCTGGCTGTGAAAATGATTGGCAGGGCGAACTGGCGCCATTCCAGGCTTTAATTCCCAAAGGTTTTTGAAAAACGCTCTTGACCTTGATTATGGAGAGTAAGAGTCTTTTATACTCCAGTTTCCTGCTTATAGAGAAGGCGAGGCAGTGGCGGATCAACCCGTTTAGGATTTAGACAAGTTCACAGCTGAGAATTAAAAAAAAAACTATGTGAATGGGTGAGTGTTGAGATGCTCTTATCGACCGGGGTGGGCTAAAAGCATGTGTGGTCGTTCACAATTCTTAAATAAGAGAGTCACATCAGCATGACAGCTCATATATATATATAGCTCTAAATTAAAATATAAGATTTAATGAAATGAAAATGCACAGGGGTCGGTTATCTTGCAAAAATAAAAGTATATGGTTTTAGAGTTACTCAAAAAATCCGATCTATCCGCCGAATCAGTCAGAATGGATGTTACTGATAAGTGAACACTATGGAGTTTATTTTTATTTTCAGTCAAAAAGGTCAAACTCAGCAGTGAACACTAGAAATGTATCAACATTAATTTTCATTTTCTAGGCTATAAGTTATTAAAAGGTAAAGCTGAATTGAGCATTACAGGTAATAATGTGATTAAACTGATGGTTTCATGTTAAAACTGACACAAAAGAACATTAGGAGAGAGAAATACACGAGGAGGCGTTTGAGGAACAGGAACAACGAGGGAGAAAGGAAAGGAAAGGAAAAATTATATCTCAGATAAAAAAATACCCCGTGACTCCCCACAGCACCCTGTTTGACAGGGTCTATGTTCCCCCTGTCCACCGGCAGTTTGTCTCCTGGAAGAGGACCACAGTAGAAAAACAACACAACAGCGCCATCGCGTGTCTAACTCGAGTACCTGCACAAATATGGATGCATTAGTCCCTTTTTTTAAACCCTGTCATCCTTCATCTCATCTTTTCCGTCCAGGCTGACAGAGAAACGGACACTTTAGCGGTATAGTTCCTTAGCGTCCTACCATTCCTCTTTGTTTGGCACCTTCACTCCATTTTTAAACGATTAAATAAAGTAGTTGCTTGCAAGATTTGTGCCTGAGTCACTGACTGAACCAGACTGTCAGTAACAAACTAACAATTACTAAGTAACTCAGCCTATATAGCCTAGCTTAACTGGCTCTCAACCCATTTTCATTTGAGGCTATTTCTGCATTTAGGTCTGGGAATAATGTTACACTGGAAATATAAAGAACTCCGGTGAATAAGTCACTTACCAATGCCTGTTCTGATTAAACTGGAGCGTTGATGAGCATTTTAAAAATGGCGCCAACACCGTGTGCACCTTGAAGGCCAGGTGAGCACCGCTGCTCCCTTGTCCACACCGGAGGCGTTCAGGGACCATGGTGAGTGTAGGTCACCCGTGTTTGGAAGACAGCCGCTTCAAAAATACCACTGGCAAAACTAGGGCAATTATTTCTTCGACTTTAGTGTGAGACAGTTGCTACTGTTTATTCATGTTCATTTTGATAACATAACTCTAATTATTTAATATTAACAGGCTATTCAAATATTTATGTGAATGTGGGTAAATTCTCCTTCCACTTAATGTATATGGTGTAAAAGTGTGCCAAAGCATGAACACATGCCAATAATTTCCTTGTTTTAATGGCATATTTGACACTTAGATTCAAGACCTGCTATTATAAGACTGATTTCCACTTCTACAAAAGTGCTACACTACCTCACTATTACATGTACATATAATTGCATAATTGCTAAATACTAGTGTCACAATAACAGGGTATATACAGCAATCCTTAAGTTAAATTTAATACCTTTTAATACTGATTCTTTTGGGAGTCTCAGCCTGAGCAGCCCTGACCATGATCAGGCATTTTGAGGTAAATGTCAACACATCAGTAAGTCAGAGGCAACAGCCTTGCACAGCAGTGCCAACTCCGTTAAAAATGTTAATGTGGGCAGAGCGCTCCGTGGCAGCTATGGATTCCATTACCATACTTACTTACATTTTCAATGTAGCAGAATAATGGCTTTGCAAAGGATTTCAGATATGAGACTGACTTCTGAGAATTTAGTCTTATTCCTCTCTCTCGGCTACTCCACCAAAATCAAAGAAGAAATTTTAAAATTAAAAACAACAATAATATGTCAATACTAGAAAATGCACAAATTAGGACAGTTTTTTGTAATGTTACTAACAGTAACAGTCAAGAGGAGTAAATAAAATACTTCAACTCACATTTATATCAACTGATGGCAAATATACGGTTTCACAATGTTAACCCAATCTTTTGACAGTAGAAGGAGCAGCAGTGAAGGGATGTTGTGTTTGTTTGGCACATTAGCTCCCAGACAAATGCCATGAACAGCCACTGATGCTTCTTACAGCAAGTTTTTCCGACTACTAAAATCTCAGTGATGTGCTGAGCACACAAAAATGCAGTGAAAGATTCTAAATACTGAATCTCCATAAGCCTTTGAGAGTTGTCAGATAAATAGGTTATACAGCCAAATAGTTCAGATGACCTCCTAGACAGCATTCAAAAAACATCATAGTTCGTAGGCTGAACAGAGACTGCAAGAACAATTTTCCAACATGTTGTATAAACTAAGTATATGCATCTGGAATCAATAGCTGACAGGCTTCTCGGCCCATTATTATTTACTACTGCAGTGCAAATTTACATACAGTTGCCAATGACTGCTTTCACCTTGTGGAGCATTAAAACTTTTATTGTGCAGTTGATCCGTATGACACATTCAAATGCTACACAATGAAAACCGAATATGTATGAAACCATTTCAAGTGCTTTGTTTAAATCAAAGTCTAAGGAATGGAGCAGATAGTGAAATGAAAAAGGCCTTATGTTCATCTGTCAGAGAAACATGTGCAAAATACATCAAAATTTACATTTCATCTCTAAAAAAAACTATTTAACAGCGTTGGCCAGGTTTGATCCTACATTGTTCATGTATTCATTCTCAGCCCTGCAGCCAACGCTTTGCAATATCGAGAATGAAGTCATTCATAGTAATAAAACCTTTAGCTATAGTGGTTAATACTGCTGAGTTAAACTAGTGCCATCTCCTGTCCTTCTGCGCCAAGCTGATCCCACTCCTAACAGTAGAGGGCACTGGAGTGATCACGCCAGCCTGAGGACACATCATGCAGACAAGAGTAGCAAACACTGGCTGGTTTCACAGATCAGAAGGCTTTGTTTTCCGAAAGCTTCTTAGCTAAAGTCTGCCTTTGCTCACAAGTGTGTCAAATAACAGAATCTCAATCTGCTAGGCTGCTTTGGAGAACTCGAGCCCTGATCTTGTTTATATGTCAACACCCCTCTGGTTTAACATAGGTACTATACAGAGCAACATTTCTATACACTACACACACAGAGACTGGGCTGTTTCCTCATTCACAGACACAGAGGGTATTTGGTTGCTGACAGCCACAGAACAGCTTTGGAGCATTGCTAGTATAAATGGCATTAGTGCAAATGCAACTCACAGAAGAAAAAAAGATGAAAGGCGCAGTAAGATGGCAGACAACATTTTTAGCAAGATTAGAGAACATGTCAACAGTGGCAGCGTGCAAGCTCTACATACAAGCATGCATCAGGGACTCAGCATTCTTGGGTTTAACACATTCCTCACAGCCCTGCTCTTTTTACTAAGTGCAAGCTGACTCTGTGTGTGTGTGTGTGTGTGCGGGGTGTTTGTGTTGGTGTGTGTGCATGCACACGCACAGTAGCATGGGGGGGGGGTTTGTTCAGCTATCAAACACCTCAGTTTGCTGGCAGTAACATTTCATGGGGTGAAGTGACTGAACAGCAGGAAAATAATGGTGGTCTTAAAAAAAAACACAGGGTGCTTTGATGAAATTAAATGGATGGAGGTGATCGACTCCTGCCATGAAAGAGTCTCAACAATCACTGGAGCAATGTAAAACCTGGGTATATCTCCACTCCACATTTTCACAATGGGGAAGGTGGCCTCTGTTACATCTTCTACCTCCTGTCTTTCTCTTCCTTATTTTCGGCCTATGTGCACCGCATGCTTACCAATTAAACAGTAATGTAAAAATGGCCTTAAAAATAACATCTCTTTAGCACGAATACAAAAACTTGGCAATGACAAGTACAACTGTTTTTTTGCTGGGACCAGCCAAACAAGTCTGAGTCAGATGTTGAAGGCTTGACACATGAAATGAATCAGAGTTAGTCCATATGATTTGCCCACACTGCAACACTTGACTAGACCACATCATGTTCATCTGCTTAGCACCAGGCATCAAGTCATGTGATGGTCTTAGGAAGCAACATTCAGTCTGTTAATGCTTAGTATTCACTAATACACGTAAGTGTCACCCAACAGTGACAACTTAAAAACCATCTAAATTGTCAACTTTAAGAAATGTTAAGACTTTGTCACTATTTCAAATGCAACCATCAGTTACTGAGTCTATCAAGGCTCTCGGAGCCTCTGACTAATTCCTTATGAGATCATGGCACATACAGGACTACAGAGAATGCACAGCAATGAGAGTGGAGCTGCACAAACAATGGCAGGATGGGAGCAACCATCACATGAAATGTCTGGGATTGAAATGAGAAGGACAAAAGCATGTTGTGGAAATGTCACCGTGTCTCATATCACACAAAACATGTAGAGAAACAGCAAAAACCTGTGATGTGAGACTTCAGTTTCATTCAGGAGTTTACATATTTTGGACATGATATAGAACTCCCAGTTATTTTTGAAATGAGATTATGGTTTTCCTCTTTTTGTGTTTAGTCTGAATCCCCCCTCAAAAAAGGGACATGGAAAAGTTATGCCCACCCTGATGAAATCATTGCTGGCATGAGTTAAACATTCAGATTAACTGTTCCTCCTGTTTCTTAATGATGAATATCTGCTTAAAGACTTCTGGATTTTTCTCTCAAAATGTATATGAAGGAATTTAGCCAACTGCCGGACGAGTAGAATATTGAGAGATGGAGTATATAAAGTATTTATATGTGCATGCATGTCATGCGTGTTACGATGGGGCTCAGAGGCTGAATGGAAGAGGAGGCTGTTCCTCAGAATGAGAAGTGGGCTTGTCAGGCTGTGATGATGAGCCAGTAGATGACTCCTGGATGTCCAGTGGCAATGCTGGGGCAGGATCACACTCAGCAGGGGTCATCTCTCCCTGGCCCATTTGTTCTGAGGACGAGTGGCAAGAGATGAAGGGGGTGGGGCTGTGTGAGAGAGATGGAGACGAGGGCAATATGTCCACCCTGTCAGATGAAGAGGAATAATCTGTGGGGGACTGGTTCCGCAGAAAACTAGATGATGATGATGACGATGATGGAGTTTTGACAAGGTGCTGGGGAGCAGAGGGCACCACAGAGGAGGTTGAAGCATCTCCAGCTGACATGGTAGGCCCATTATCTCGTTCTTGCTCTCCTTTTCCCTCCTCCTTTCTATCATCTGGAGGTGCACCATCTTTCTGCTTCTTCTCAGCTGTGCCTTCTTCCTGCACTGGCGGGCTCTGATTGGCTGCAGGAGTGTCCTGGTTGGGGGTGGCAGTTTGACTCTTGAGTTGTGAGTGGCAGAGAGGACATGACTCCTGGACATAAAGCCATTTCTTCAGACAGCCAGCATGGAAGAAATGACTGCATGGAGTGATCACAGCGCTGGTCATGTCCTGGAAGAAATGTGTACAAAAACACAAACACATGCAGGTTGTGTTAGTAAGTTTCCTTCGACATTGCATTTATTTCAAAACCACTTCTGTCAATACTGGCAACTGTGAAACCAAATTTTACATTAACTTTACCTATGGCTGCCCCCTAATAGTTGAGACTTGTCAGTCGGCTGCAACTCTTTTAGTTAAACCTTTGTTTTTATTTTATTTATTGTCAGTCTGCATTACAACAGAACCTAGCCCCAGCCTGGTAGTTTATCATGTTCTTCTCCTCATTTTGGTGTACTGAGCAGCAATTTGCTCAGTGCTTCCCCCTGTGGTCTGGAGGGGGGTAGAATACGCACTTCAAGGGTGACACTGTGACAGGGATGGGCAATGATTTTCAAATCATCAAATAAAATTTAAGGCAAAAAAAAAAAACTTTCACATGACTATGGTTTGGTCTTTAAAAACACAGAGCCACTGTTTTCCCTTGCTTTTACCAGCACCTGGAGGTAGCTTGATATTGAGGAGTGCATTTCATTTTACTGACTGATTCTACAACATGCATCCGTCCGAACGAGTCTAGGAAGCTAACAAAAGTGCACAGGGTAAATATTTCATTGAAGAATTATCATTAAGAGGAATCGTTTGCAGTGCAAACTGGCACACATCAAGCGCACAGTAACACCATGTGCTGTGGTTATAACTGTTGGGAGAAGATTAAACTTGTTGGTAAACTTTGCTTTAACCATGTCTCATAGGAAAAAACTGCCTATAAGAGTATTGTTTCAGCAGTACAAGTGTGCTGCCTGTCTCGTTATTCTGACAAATCCATATGGCAACCCAACATTGTATATTGTCAGTTTAAATAGGTCACAATTTAAATATTGCATCATATGCATCTGTCTTTTATAGATTTTTAAATTCTCAGAAATAAGTTCCTGTCATTCTTTTACATTTAATACCAATGTTAATGTGGAATCATCAATGAAATCCATGCCTGTTTTTATATATTTTTCAAAAAAGAAAAAGAACAAATAGCTGAACTGAAGAGCCTGCCGTCTCTGGTAGGCTAGTGGTTAAGGGTTCGAATTAGGGTTGCGTCGTGCCAAATGTCAACATGCAAGTCGTCAGTGTGACGATTCGCTGTGTCGACCCCTAAACGGGAAAAGCCAAAAGTGACTTTCGTAGTTGAACTGAAGAGCCGACTGACAAAATCCTTAAGTCAGGTACAGGCCTGGCTTTAACTTGGACCCTGAAATCAATTGTTGGTCATGTGCTCTATTTAGACAAACACAAACCAGCCCACACCTGGTAGCAGATAGCACAGATGTCGTTGTACTGTTGCAGCTGTGAGTCACTGGCCGTGGGGAGACTTTTGATCTTGTTTACAGCATCTCTCCTGAGAAGGAAGCTCTGCCAGCCCAGCTGGGCTCTGAGCCAGACATTATAATAGGAGTGCACCAGGATGATGGTGCTGCCCATCACACTCCACTCCCCAAACACCGTCTCTGACACACCGTAGCACACCACACACACCGCAACCTGGGAGAGAAATCAGTGACTATGAGGTACAAATAGTGACAGCATGTTGTATGACATCGACTTTATCTCATGCCACCTTCTCACTTGTGTTTTCTCAAGATACTAACATCATGGTCAAAAGTACTGGCACCCCTGTATTTCTGTCAGTCAACACACCACTTCTTCCAGAAAACTGTAGCAATTACAAATTCCTTGGTATTCTCGTGTTTATTTCTTTTGTTTGCATTGGAACAACACAAAAGTCAAGAAAAAAACTAAATCTGATGCAGGGGTGCCAATACTTTTGGCCATGACTGAATATACTCGGTGTGTTTAAACACTTACCAGGAATTCCAGCAATCGATAGGTCCCATTGACACAGTAGATAACCTCATCCATGTTTTCTACTGGAGCCTTGCGAAACTCCTCCACCATGAAAAGAACATAGATCAGCAGAGTGCCGAGAACCTGGGAGAGATGGAGGACAGTTTTTTCATGTTATGCCATTCAATAATTAATCACAAAATGTAAATGTCAAAAGTATGATTTTGTATAGGCTTCGCCCTCTGAGCGCTGTTACTACTGCCGGTCACTGGGCATAGTTAAGCCTGTATCGCAGCTTGGGCAGACAGTGACAGCAGCACAACACTGGAGTTTAGTGCTCATTTTGATAGCAATCTCTCTGTAGACTGACCATAAAGCACTGAAGAAAAAGAGGGAGCAGAGCTTAGGTCACGCAAGCATTTATACAGTCAGAGCGGACATGAGTGGAGTCAGCCCCTGTACAGGGTACAGGACACGAAAGAAGTCTCTTCATAACTGCATATGTACGAGGGGATAAACCCAGTAGCATTTTGCTACACGCATCTGATGAAGAAGAAGAATCCTCTTTATTGTCATTGTAATGCGTACATCAAAATTTTGTTTGGAGCCGAGGGCCCCGGGCCACTGCGTGCATATGCGCCGCCCTCACGGGCAACTCGGGGGTACAGTGTCTTGCCCAAGGACACTTCGATATGTGGACTGCAGGCACCGCGATTTGAACCTCCAACCTTCAAGGTGGGAGACGACTGCTACTGCACCACTGTCGCCCCGAGCGATCAAGGTATTTGCTATTTTTCAAGGCAACACCTGCCTTTAGATGTTACTGTAAAACAAGCATGTGGTAGTTTTTGAGCTTTAATTGTGTTATTAAAATGCTAAATGACAGCGTTTACAGTAATTTGTTCAAGTCTTATTCCAGGATGCACGTAAAAAAAAAAAAAAAAAATTTAGAAATTATGGTGATAAAACAAAATGTATGGTGTATTTAACTTCTGTGTACCACAACAGTGACAGCTCTTAGAGGACTACATCTATACTCTCAGAAGCTTGGGTTACAGTACACAACCATCTATCCTTATATTATGGCAGAGTAGAAAAGAGTTTTACACACCACATTTCTTTTATGTCTCTACAAATAAAGAGTAACTACACACATTGTGATTTAATGTTATAAACCAAAGAAAAAGAAGTGAGCTGCTATGTGCTAGTGTGTTACCTGCAGTGAGGTAAGGATGGAGGAGGATATGATGATTAGAAGCCAGAAGTCCATGTGGAAGAACTGACAGATCATGTAGGCCATATATGCTGGAAAGATGAGCAGGAAAAGACACAGAGACACCGCTCGGAAATGCTTCCACAGACTCCTGCAAGGTCAGACAAAGGAGGAAGTAAAAGAGAAGATCAGTTTTAAGCTTCATCTGTGCCAGCACCGGCATTTTGCTACACACATTTGATGAAAAAGAAGAAGAATCATCATCATTGTAATGCTAAATCACACAGAGTTTACAGTAATCTGTTCAAGTCTTATTCCAGGATGCAAGTAAAAATGATCGTGATAAAACAAGATGTATGGTGTATTTATCTTACTTGTCTCTGGATGCTCCCAGGGCCAAGACTATGGGGTCTGCTATCTCCAGCATGGACTGCAGGATGGAAGCAACAACAATGAAGAGAATGATGGAGAGGAGGAAGGCTCGGTGGATGACCTGCAGCTCGATGAGGCCAGTCTGCACAGCTAGGATCAGCAGGGTGATGCCTTCCGTCATTCCCCTGCCCAGACAGACAAAAAGGCAAACACCAGAGTGATTGAAGGTACAAACACAAACTAACAGACACCCTCAATGACCCCACAAACACACACATAAACATATACAGTAACTGACCTGTGCATGGTGTTGTCATTCATAAAGGCTCTGTAGCCTTGCAGGTAGAACTTGCAGAGTGTGAGAACTCCCAGAGCAATGAAGGAGACAGTGAAAACCAGACCCAACAAGGAGTAGGGTGTACTACAACATTCTGCAACACTGAGAACAGGGAGTGAGAAGAGAGAACATGAGACTTTTTTCCTCACAGCATTCTTGATCAAGTAAGAAATGTACTAATATTTATGGTCACTTCAAATGAGTGACATCATCATTTCCCTTTTCCCACATACCATATCACATATCTGGTAGTTAAGATTATCATGCTTACACCTATGTTTTGAACAGGGCACATGTCACACAAAATATGCAGGGAAATATACTGTATGTCATATAGAAAACATAAAAGCCAGTGTTCTCTATATGCCAGTCTAACTAGTGGTGCAATGGACTTACCTGGTAAGAAATAGGAAAAGGAGCCTCTCCCTTGAGGTAGGCTGGTCTCTGGTGCTGAAGTAGGAGTAGATCTGCAAACCAAACAGCAGCAGCCAGAAACACATGAAGAGAACCGGGAGAACGAGCTGGTTCCATAGAGACATACCCAAAGCTAGCAGTCCATACACTTCCACCACCTGGAGACATGTAGGTAATTGGGACACAGACAGAACACCATCAATATTACATGTGAGGAAATCTCTCTGGACTGCTATAGCTGAACTCCTGTGATAAAAACTGAAAAAGCCTGCAACATTAGACCACAGTGATAGTGCATTACCTGAGCCAGCTCCCTGTATGCAGTCTTAGCCAGGTTATATGGTACCAGTAAGTTAGAAGCCAGGAAGTACATGACCTCCAGGCCTGTGAAGATCATGGAGAACTTATTGATGAAGACAATAGTTTCCAGTGGGACCAGACACAGTCTGGCCACTAGAGGGAGGAGGTGAGCTGAGAAAAGCCAAATCCTCTTGGTCTGCATCACGCAGGAACATAATGTGCACACCACCAGCTGACCTGAAAGAAGTTGCATGTAAACGAACACACAAACATAGATGTGCACATATGAATATGCATGGATACACACACTTGTCAATGTGATTTTAGAATTGCTTCTGCTGATGTAGAGTTTTTAATTTTGGGTTTCTGATTAATAGACCACAAGAAAGCACCTCCCAATGTGGTGTTAATATGCAGTTTCATCTCCACCCTCTTTCTACAGCAGTATAGATTTGACACTGTAACCATGTTATTTTTTGCTCTCTCAGCTTTTCAGTGTGCAGTAAAATCAGCACTCAGTATGGTCTATTTATAGCACAGGAGACTCCACAGCTACTATTTAACAAGATGAAACCAGGTCCTGTAGAGCCAGAAACATAGCTACATTTTATGTTTCAAACAGACCAACTTTCACATTACTAGGAGTAGGTTCTGATACAGCCAAGTAATACTCCATTAAACTCCTACAGATGCCAATGTTATCTGAACATCTTGTCAACGTAAAGAGGTACAGACAAGTTACACAGCAGGAGAAACAGAATCTACACTATTCATTTTCCACACTTTCAAGACACATGAGCATCCATAAAGAAGAGGGAAGAGAGATATCAAATTGAAAGAGAAGAGCTCATAAAAGAACTGATGAAATCAATCTTCCTGACTATTCATACTTCTTCATGTATATGATACATGTACAACTTCATGCGCTCATGTGCAATATCATACCTATCAATGCAGTGGTAAATCTGTTCATGGAAAGAGGTTCCAGGTAGACAGGTCCTTCATTGCCAGACTCCAGTTCACTACGGACATAATCCCTAACAAAGAAAAGTCATACTGCTTAGTTTGTGGTGATCACCCACTTCATTCAGAACCTCCCCATCCATCTTGTGAAATTACAGTTATGTGCTCAGCCAGGTCACTCAGGCTTGTGCTGCACCCTCACTGCTGGAAATCTAATGTGACTTACTGCATACCACTGAACAGAAAATGTCTAGCCCTTTACATATATTTAGAGAACTTTCACCATTTCTAGGAGCCTGTGGTATCATTAATCTTCTCCATCAAGTTGTGTTTGGGCTCATTCACAAGAGTTTGCTGTTAGCTTAACAAGCTCTGTATGTTTGTTCTTTTTTTTTTTAAACACACAGGCTGGGGATTAGGAGGGGACAACAAGTTGACTGTGGGGGGAAGTGGTGAGGTAAAGAGGCCAAGATACCCATTAAAATGCAGTACCACCGCCCTGGCCGACAGCACAGCATCAAACGTTGACTTAAATTTCATTATTAAAACAATATCAATAATTAAATTTTGTTCCTACCTTGAGACTTGGTGACCAGCAAACAGCAGAAGGGCTGTGACGACATACAGGTAGAGTTTAACCAGGTGCTGACGAGGCAGAGTCAGGAGCACTAAGCTCAGAATGTAACCTGCAAGACAGTCACGCATGCAAAAGCACATAAACAACCAGTATGACACAACAGCATAAAGAAAAAGGGGAAATACACACTATATAAAACTATCTTTAACAGCACTTCACACCCACAAATTCAAAAAGCTGGGACAGCAAAGGCTGTATTCACTGTGAATGAGAGCTGGCTTTCTAGGCCAGATCCTCCGCTAAGCTCAACAGACCCAAAAAGGATCCAGCTACACTGCAGGGAAAAGTGAAGAAAGGCTCAATCTTATGCAAGACCTTAATCACAAGAGGCCACATACTGCCAGCTTCTTTGTATCTGTGAACACATCGTGATGCTTCCTGTTTGCAGATAATACATTCCTTTCAATCACAAAAGTGATATACTAAATGTGTATGTTTGTGACAGATGTTTCTTACATAACTGCAGGGAGCAATTTTTGAGTCAACCACTCACTGTAGCCAATAGGTTTGTCATACATTAATCCACTACTTAAAGCCAAATCCAAAAATCTCATTGCATAGCAACAGTTATTGATTTTACTGCCTCTCTCCCTCCTTATTCTGTCTGTCCACCCACAGCACTCATCAGCACATACCAAGCCCATTGCCTCACTGACCAAATGCAGCCAAGTCCTGCAGAACATAAGCACAGACAAAAAAAAACTCAATATTGTACTTGCTTGTTTTGTTTTACCTATCACAAATCACAGTCTGACCATTACTGGTACTCTCTTTCAGTACTTTTGTGTCACCTGACTGGCTCCCCGTGCTGCACAGACTTTGTTTTAGGTTTCCATGACTTTTTTTGTGGTAGTGTTCAAGGATCTTTTCCCAAGTAGTGTGTTCATCTCAACAAGAGGTTCACTGTCCTTTGATTAATGATTACACTTACATGCACTTAACGTAAGCAGCGTACAGGCAACTTTCTAAGGTGAGCTGATTTCTTAAATGTTGTGTAAATGAGTTTTCCATAATCAGGGTAGGGGATCAGAGAAACTTAATTTCTTCTGTTAGATTTCTGCTTGAGAACGATGATTTCTAGTATACACAGAACCACGTTTCATTTTATTTTTTTACAAATTACATGAGCATGGTATTAGATAAAAGTGAGCATGGAAAGTAGTGGAGTGGACTGGGTAGAGGAAATGAGAGATCATTACATATTTAAAAGTTCTATGTAAAAGTCCACCCAAAGTCAGACTAAAACCGAAACAAAGACAAATGGCCTGTAGAAGTCTAAATAAGGCAGTTTCCACCACTGTATATTTGAGTACAGGCCTGTCAGTCTGCTATGACCAGCACTCAGGAAGCAGCATCTTCTATCACTGTAAAGATAAAATCTGTGACCCATGGTTCCAAAGTGAGTCCAGGGCAGATTAGAAATCTGGTCTGATCTGATCTGATATACTGTGTTTGCTTTGGGTATGGTAATACACAGGGAAAATGTATTTGCAATGCCATGGCGTGCATGCGTGTATGAGAAAGAGAGACACTGACCTACATAGTGCAGGTAGAGTGCCAGGTATTTGTACTGGAACAGGGGGTTGTTGGAAAGGCTGGAGCGCTGGATCTTCTGGAAGAAAGAGCTGACGTCCCAACGGTACAGGACATCGAGCAGCATGATGCTGGGAACACGCAGACCCACATTGAGCACCGCCTCTACACGGTCCTTCACTGCCATGGTCTCACAGCTTAATCTCTGATCCGTAGGCAGAACTGACCACTAAGACGGGATGTTAGCAGTGGGTGCACTGCAGAGAAAGAAAGAAGGCAAAAAAACCCCAGCAATTTAACAACGTAATGAGGTCAGGAGGCGGTTTTGGATGACAAGAACAAAAAATTGAATGCAATAATCTACTTTACAACCCTAAATCAGAAAAAGTTTGGATGGCATGTAAAATAAAAACTGAAAATAGTGATTTCCAAATCACTATGGCCTCGTGACTCATAATAGTGAATTGATAAAACTGATTAATTCAATGTAAAGCACATGCAGATAAAATAATCACCACATCACAATATTTAACAGTTAAGATGATGGAAAAACCTCACACAGTGAACAACAGTTGCTGCATAGCAATGTGCAAAGCAATACTGGGTCTGGATCTTTGACTTAAAGCACTTCCAATAAACCAATCACTGTTAACCAGGTTCTCACCTAGCACTGGCACTTCGGCAAACTAACAGTAATACAAAGGGAAATTATTTCAGGATAACACCAAAAAACAGAGGTTCTGCTGTGTTTTCACAAGTTCTTTGTTTACAACCCTGCAATTTGGGTGCGGTGGAACTAGTAGTCGGATCCTTAAGTAAAATTTGCTATATCACAATGTAAAAATACTCTTATTACAAAATGTTAGGCTAATTTTAACTACCTTATATGAATATAATTTTAATTACTGTTGGGTAGCTTCTGAATTCTAACCCATGATAAATAGTCTTATGATTAGCCTATTACTAGCCTATTACTACCCTATAACTCAAGTTATCAAACAAATGTAGTGGAGTAAAAAAAACAAAACAAAAACAAACATGCACAACATAACAGAAAATGAAAATACTCAAGCACAGGTACCTCAAACCTGTACTTAAGTACAGTCAATAAATGTACCTAATTATTTTCCACCACTGCTGCAAACGATCATTTCACAGATGAATCCAGCTTGAATCAAATCAAATCAAATCAAATTTTATTTGTATAGCGCCAAATCACAACAAAAGTCATCTCAGGACACTTTACAAAGTAAGGTCTAGACCTTACTGTTATCAATATTATTACATAGGGAAAACCCAACAAATCCCCCTTGAGCAAGCACTTGGCGACAGTGGGGAGGAAAAACTCCCTTTAA
>NW_018127922.1:2160679-2166669 GCF_001952655.1 Monopterus albus | reverse complement strand
GGCATCTACATGAATATTAAAGTCGCCTACTATGATTATTTTATCTGTACTAAGCACTAAATCAGTCAGAAAGTCTGAGAATTCACTTAAAAACTCTGAATAAGGAGCAGGTGGACGGTATACAATAACAAACAGAACAGGCTTTTGAGTTTTCCAGTTTGGGTGTGAGAGACTCAGGGTGAGACTTTCAAATGAGTTATAACTATGTTTAGGTCTAAGGTTGATTAATAGGCTTGAGTCAAAGATCGCTGCCACGCCACCACCTCGGCCTGTGTTTCGAGGGATGTGAAGCACAAGCAAGCTTGAAGCACAAAATCTCACTGGGGGTGCTACTTTTCTAACAAAAAAAGTTTGATGGTTCTCTACCAAGCTTCTGGTGTGGCACTTAGAAAATAGGTTTCCAGTTTGTTTGTAAAGCCGGAGATTTCTTCAGTTGCCAACAACTGTGTTGTGAATTCACCACGACTATCACTGGCCAGAAAGAGATCACTTCGCGGAATCCGAGATTATATAACGTCTAACACTGCATTTTTATCTTTGTTAATCCATTAACAGTTACATGGTAAGCTGTGGTAGGACTTAACATGTGCATTTATACCACCTACAGCACTACACACAATACGGATGAGTGAGTGCTGCGTTGGCTGTGGTACGCGATGAACTCTAGTAACCTCTCTGTCGACGGAAGGGAAACTCTATTACCTATGCTGCAACAGACTGAAGCATTTTACTAACTAGACTGGTTTGTATGTTGTGGTATAACGTTATTATAGACAAAGCAAGTGAACACTCTCTGTTACTCCAGTGGTGATGTATCGACTCGAAAATATAAAGCTAGATGTACGTGCTCTATAGAGATGATGAGCTACATCGAGCGGGCACAGCGCCAACAATTCAAGCTAACGTAGCCCACTAGCATCGCTGTTAGTTAGCGACTGTCAACAACCAAGCCCACTTCAACACAACGGGAAATAAAAAGATACCCCACATGCTGAGATAGTTCTAACGCTGCTGTTTAGACACATCCACACGCATTCACAGCAGACATCTTATATGATTAGCAAAAACAGTTCCCCCTAGCCAGTAACCTAAATCCAACTGTAGCTTAGCCAGCACCAGACTACGGCGCCCGCACAAGAATAGCAAAAAAGAGAAACTCACATTTGAAGGACGATGTTCGAAATATGTACAACGCTGTTGGGATGCTTTCCTTGTCGGATATCGACCATTTTAACTCGGCACTGCCAGAGTTAACGGGCCTTTCGGTAGAAGTGTCTCGCGCTTCAAGGATGCGGCCCGTCCACTCCGCTCACCAACCAACCATTACCCAGTGCCAGAGCATGTACTGCGCATGCGCTATGTAAATTGTCGATTTAATCTTTTGCCCCCCTTGTTACAATACTGCATAGTGAAGCTAGTTTGATCACCTGTCGAAAGTGGTGGAAGGATTCGGCTACTCCGATCCGTACTAATACATTATTAAAATACTTTATTATAATTAAAATTATGCATTCAAAATACTACCTTAGTAAAACCAGTTACTATAACTATTATCAGGAAAAACGCAACCGATAGCTACGTTAAATAAGCCAGTATAAAAATGAAAAGTAGCTACTGTCGTTCTGCAGTAAAAGTGTGACTGATGTGTTATTAGGTTGTTAACACTGATGCATCAATACATAAGAAATGTTGTAGTTGGTCAAGGTGGTGGTTAGGTAATCTTCCTTCATATGAAGATGGAAGAGGAAATCTGTTTTTGGCAGAACTCCTAACAACTCTTAACATCTGAAAATTGACCAATAGCCCCATAAAGGATCATAGGCGGGCTATTGGTCAAAAGTTCTAGAACCCCCCATTTTTCCAGTTTAAATGATATGGTACAAGCCTAAAAAGTAGTGCCAAAAGTAAAACAAACAAACAAGCAAGCAAGCAAACAAACACATAAAAAGTAACCAAAATTTTAAACAGGTTTTTATCAGGCATCAAGCAATAGGTTAACTTACATCTTTTTTGCAAGTAAATTAAGCCTTGAAAACTGATGCAACCAATTCCTACAGGTGTCCCAACTTTTCTTTTCTGTGTAAAGGCAGTACTGGAAAAGACTGTTACCACACCCTCTGACACATTATTTGGAGAAAGGTCACTAACAAAGGAAATAAGAGCTTTTCAGCGTTTTATCCTATAACAGAATAATGAGCCAAAAACACCTCTAGGCTTTGTAGAAGAAAAGAACAAAACAGTAGGCTTCAAATGACAGAATGGCCAGCACAGTGTCAGACTTTCCAGATGAAGAGTGAAAGCAAAGCAACCTACAAGTGCAACACATTTATGGGAACTTATGCATCAGTGCTGTCTATCTGGAGAAAGAATGCCACCACAACTGTGTTCAGTTGTTGAATTAAACTATTAACCACTAAAAAACAAAGATGCTATAAAACATTTGACTGGAAGTGTAGTGGATGACAATATGTACCTGTGGAGTAGAAGATGTGTAAAATGAAAAAAAAAAAAAAACAAGCAAAGTGAATGCATCTCAAAACGTTACTTAAGTACAGTATTTAAGTAAATGTATTTAGCTCCTTTTCATCACTGCTTATGATTAATTGTTTTAGCCAGTTTAAATGTGGGAGCCTTTGAGATAGATCCTTCTTAATCCACTCTGCCCCATATAACTCACTGAAACAGGAGTAGAATTCTCTGTTGTTCTTCCTGAAATTAAAAGCTCTTTTGTCAATGCTTTGGGGAACATGTCCAAAAACAGTGGGCTAAACTACCTGTTGAGAAGTTAAGAGTTCTCATTAAAAACCACAAAAGTGCTTAATTGCAATGATCCATTGTAAAAATTCATTGCTTTTTAAAAGGTCTTTGTTAACAGTGATAAAATTTAAAAGATCTGCACTGAACTGTATGCTACAGGATCCATGGGTTGGAAAGCGCAAATTTGTCTCTATTGTTTTACATTTGTTAACATTAAAATAGGCTGCACCTGATGATTTTAGTGGTTCATTTTTTTATTTTTTTTATCTGTAAAACATTTAAATATGAAAATTGTGAAACTCATTTATGCTAAACTATTGCTAGCCGATTGAGATTTGGTCACTATGGTAACGAAGTTTTTGCTCCTACGTCACTACCGGCATGGTTCCGGACAACGGGAAAGCAGTGTGTGCTCCTGTCGATGAATGAAACTGAACGGCAAACTTAATTGCTCACTTAGTTTTTCGACAAAATTTGACAGTGTTTTCAAAGCATTACATGCTAGCTTGCTACCAGGTAAGGATACTCAAACGGTGTAGCCTAAGCAGCCAATATTAGTTTTCTGATTAACGTTAACGCATGTTTACATTGCTGCTAGCCTGTGTTGGCTATCTCATGCTAAGAATATCAACACCAGAGACTATCAGAATGTCTGCGTTAGGAAACATGTGGGTGTTGTGTCTTGAATTAGCCAGTCAAAACAACACATGTTGAACATTAGTGATGTCATGTTTTGCTGCTTTGCTTCATTATTAGCTACTTTATGTGTCTTGCTCAAGCTACAGCCAGCCAGTTACAGTGTGACATCCTGTTACTTTGCCTGTTCTCCTCTCTTTGCAAGTTGTACGCGTGCATATTGTAACTGGAAGCGTATGCACTGGTTTGTATGTGTGTGAAGAGCTTGTGTGAGTCATGTCAGTGTCAGTGATCATAAAGTGGGGAGGTCAGGAGTACTCCATCAGTTCTCTCTCTGAGGAGGACACAGTGATGGACCTGAAACAGTCCATTAAGGCCTTGACTGGAGTGCTGCCAGAGAGACAGAAACTACTGGGACTGAAGGTCAAAGGTGAGAGGGCATCTGTGTTCACAAGGGTGTTATGCCTGGGGAAGCTAGTGTAAATAATACCATATGATATCCAAACCAGGTGGACAAGAAATCAAGATTTTATTTTATTTTTTACATTTGCATTACTGTTAACAAAATGTAAGAAATGTTTCTCCGGAATGAAATAAACTTTTGATCTAATAAATAAACCCATGCATTTCCTCAGGCTTTGGCAATGTTAATCCACAGTCATAATCAGCTGATGTTTTGTATGTAAGATCATGTTCATTGCCTGTGTCATTTTCTTCACCTGTCTGTAATCTATAAATGACTTCTATTTCATATAAGATTGTGTGTTTTTAAGCTAATTGAATCTCCTCCTCCTCCTCCACTCTCTCTCATTCCTGCCTCCAGGTAAACCTGCAGAGGATGAGGTGAAGCTGGGTGCTCTGAAGCTGAAGCCCAACACCAAGATCATGATGATGGGTACCAGAGAGGAGAGCCTGGTAAGTGTCGGGTTGACAGAGAAATTAACTGATCCCTGGTTGTAACTGACTGACTGACTGGTGGCTCAGTTAACTTGAGAGGGCCTGAGTGATTGTGTCATTTCCAGTTTTAAATAACATGTTAGTTCGAAAGAGTAACCCGATAAGCATGTTTTATTTGTTTTTTACTGATTATTTATTTCTTTGTTTTGTGAAGGAAGAGGTTTTAGCCCCTCCCCCAGAGAATGATGATGTGGTCAATGATTTTGACATTGAGGAGGAGGTCGTTGAAGTAGAGAACAGGTCAGATATTTCTATGTGGCTGTGGCTGTATAGAAGCAAGATAAAATATGTGAGTGTATAAGCAAATATATCTGTGCGCATTTGAGAAATGATGTTGATCTATGTCTTTAGAGAGGAGAACCTAGCTAAAATTGCCCGTAGAGTCAAAGACTATAAAGTGGAGGAGCTGAACCCTCCCAGAGAAGGCAAGAGGCTTCTCGTACTAGATGTGGATTACACACTTTTTGGTGAGTTACTGTTGTACCACTGTCTTATTAATAATCTGACTGGAACACCACTGACTGTTTGGCTTGTTAAATCATAGCCTCCCAATACCAAGCACTGTGGTCTTAATTAAACTATCTAGAGCAGGGGTGGGCAAACATTTGGACTCACGGGCCACAATGGGTTCTAAAATTTGACAGAGGAGCCGGGCCGGAAGCAGAAGGATGGAGTGTTTGTGTGAACTAATATAAATGACATATAAAAGCCATTACATAAAAGGTTTTGGCCTTTAACAGGTAGCAAAGCTTGAATATGCAAGGCTTATTGTACAAATTATAATCCTAATGTATTTTTTTCATAACACAGTAGAGAATTAAACCTTCAGTTTCAGTGGGCACAGTGTTGTTGGTCTCCCTTTTTAGCCAGTGCATCAAAGTCTGGAGTTAGTTTTGTTGTGGCTATTCTCAGGACAGAGCTGAGGTCTTGGTCAGGTAACATGGATCTGTGACTGGCTTTGTTGATGCTCACACACACAGGTCGAGCCAAACAACGCCAGCATCTTCTGTGCCGTCCTCCGGAAGTTTGGAAACTTGGCTTCATTAAGTGAAGCATAAAAGTCATTCAGTTTAAGAGAGCTGAACTTCTCCTTGAAAACTGAGTCAGACTGAAGATCAATTCGTTCCAATTGCAGCTCCGGTGGTGCTGTTTCAGGGTCTTGTGATAGGGGACAGGACACCAGCTGAAGTGACTTGTCAATTTTTTAAAAATGAGAGAACCGACTGCAGGTCGTCCCATGATTTGCTGTATTTCTTCGTGTTTCGGGTGGCCTCTTTCTGCATGGCTAGTGTGGGAAAATGAGTGAGGTAAAGTAAGTCCTGGTGATCCGCATCGGTTTCCTCCAGTAACATAATAAACTGACGCTGCTGAAGTCCCCTTGCTCGTATAAAGTTAACAAGTTTTACGACTGGATTCACAACATAATTAAGCTGTAATACAGACTTGCACAGAGATTCCTGTTGAATGATGCAGTGATCTACCATCTGCTGGGGGAAACGCGGGCATTGCAGGGAAAAGGCAAAACGACTGAGGTTTAATGATAACAATTTAATAATAGTTCAGCGGGCCAGATTAAAAAGCCTAACGGGCCGTAGTTTGCCCATGCCTGATCTAGAGTTTTCTAAAAACTGTAACCGTGC
>NW_018127922.1:2105818-2160644 GCF_001952655.1 Monopterus albus | reverse complement strand
TTTGAAAAACAGTTTGTCAGATTATCAAATGCTAGTTTAACCTTGGACACTGTGCACTGATGTCTGCATCATGTGTGTGTTTAGATCACAAGTCTTGTGCAGAAACAGGTCAGGAGCTGATGAGACCATACCTTCACGAGTTTCTGACATCAGCCTACGAGGATTATGACATTGTCATCTGGTGTATGTCTCTTCTCTTTTCTTCATCTTAAGATATCTGAATTGGACTAAATTGCATTAGAAAAGTATAAGAATTGGTTGTTGAAATATTTATGATTACATTTCTTTGAAAATGCAACATATACTTGTACACCATTTTTTGGCATTACAATTATTGGACAGCTTAAACTGTGTCTTAACATATCTTGTAGCCATTAGTTGTTCTAATTTCCCTGTTTTTGTTTGTATAACATACAGTTTATATTTTTCCTTTCTTTAATTAGCTGCTACAAGTATGAAATGGATAGATGCCAAAATGAAAGTAAGTATTTTGTACTTGTGTTCTTTATTAATGTTTTAAAAAATGTAATAATCATTATTTCCATTACTTTGTATGCCATTTATGCCAAACGATTCAGTGTTAGTCAATTTGACAAACAGTGACTAGGTTTGGAGAGAAAGAGAAGATAACACTACTGTGTATATATGTGTGTTTGTGTAGGAGCTGGGAGTGATAGACAACCCTAACTACAAGATTATGTTCATCTTGGACAGTGCAGCCATGATCACAGTACACACCCCTAAGAGAGGGGTTGTGGAGGTTGGCATACACACAGCTGATCATAAATAAAAATCTTGGCTTGTTTCAATGCAACATTACTGATGTGAACAAACCGTTCACAACAGAAAGGAAGTGTTTATTTTAGGTTGAATTGTTGCTTTGTGAGAATGTGATAGCACTGATTTAGTGTGTTTGATGGCATGGATGTTTACAGGTGAAGCCTTTGGGTGTGATATGGGGAAAGTACGGAGAATTTTACAATAGGAAGAACACTATTATGTTTGATGACATTGGACGAAACTTCCTCATGAACCCACAGAATGGATTAAAGGTACGTGGCCAGCGTCCTCTTTACTAATTTGACCCTCTCCTCTTCCTCCTCCTCATTATTAGCATTATGCATACAGTTTTCTGAAACTTATTTAGTGTTTGTGTATTAGATTCGACCCTTCATGAAGGCCCATCTTACCAGGGAGAAGGACAGAGAGCTGTATAAACTAGCTCAATACCTTAAAGAAATTGCCAAGCTTGATGACTTCAGTGGACTCAACCACAAACACTGGGAGAGGTAGGCACACATGCTAAACAGCAATAAGGACAGTTGTTACACTTGTAGCAGCTGTTGGAACTGCCATATACAACAGAATAATAAGGAAAGCAATAAATATGCCACCATACTTAAAAAGACCCCCGTACTGTATATACAAGAACACACACATTGTCTCAAATTTCACCAGAAAATGTCTGAAGCATGTGCTGACCTCGTGTGTGTGTGTGTGTGTGTGTGTGTGTGTGTGTGTGTGTGTGCAGGTACCTATCTAAGCGGCAGCACCACTGAGGAGGGACTGCATCATTGACAAAGACTTGAGCTGGATGCCCCTCTCCCATCATCAGTTCTCAAAAACACACATCCACATGCACAGCCTTGACTACACTTCAAACCATACTACAAATCCTATCCTGCAGCTACCAACACAGGAAAGCTCAGGACTGAGATGGGCTTCCCAATTTATATATTTGCATGTTCTCTGATTCTTTTGGATCGTGTTCATTTTTTTCTCAAACATTGTTTACATTCACTCAAGCAACAATGCCAGTTATTGTGTGGTAAAGTATACCCCTGTGGGTTAAAAAAAAACTACTCATAGGTTTGAAACCAAACACTACAAGCTACCGTGATCCACAAACTCTTACTTCAGCCAGGGGTTTAAAAACATCTGGAGATCCACAGGTAAATTTGGGAACTTTTAAACCTGCTGGATATCCCAGATGTGTGTGTTTACAGTGTTTTCACATTACAGCTAGTGTAAAAACACAAGTATACTTTTCTGTTACTTTGGTGTTTTCAGTATTGTCTGCAGGAGTTTGTTATACCAAGCAATTAAAAAAAGAATGCAAATATCATGGTTAAGGTCAGTGAGTGGTGTTCTCTACCCCTGTATGAAGCTGAGATGTTTCCTATTGTATACTGTATGTTAAAGAGGTTGAGTTTCCATTAAAAAGCCAGTATCAAATGTGAAATTCAGCAGAAAGAAATGTGTTATCATTTTCACAGCAATAATTCAGGATAAAGATAAGTGTTAAGTCCTTTGAGGATCAAACTCAGTTTGACATAATATACAATAATGCTCAAAGCACCTGTGAGATTGAAAGCTCTTGAGATCAAAACTGGTTGTAGCTAAAATTTCATTGGCACAGTTGACAACCATATGCATGTTTTTATGAAAAGCATCTGTCGTTTCTTGTTACTTACATGGAGGCATCACTGGACACCCATAAGATGATCAGGTTTCTGTTAGCTGACGGGTGTGTTTTTGTGTTTTTCTGCATGCTGGTTTTGTGCCAGCTCGACTGCATTGATCAGAGACATGAAGTATGAGTTCTTTGTTTTGCCTGTGGGCTTTTAATAAACTGTTTTGTTAAATCTACATATTAATGAACAAAGAGAGTGCAGGATTATGGTGGGAATGCAAAAAAGTGACAGCACAAAATATGCTTTCATGTCTTGTTTGTTTGTAGATTCTGAAATTAATGTATATTGTCAACATATAGTTTAAGTTGGGAATGAAGAAGGGGAAGTGTCTGGGGAAGGAAAGGGTGTTCCCCCACCTTATGAAGAAGTGGCACCTGAAGCTCTTGAAAACATTTTTTTTAGATTTTGTTTGGTTCAGTTCTCATGGACATTCAACCCCTTTTCATTTCTTGAGATCTGACTGACTGTGTTTTCCTCATTGCAACTCTGATATCATGCCTGTAAATATCACAGTAAACCTTTTTTGCACTTAAATTGCCTTAAATCTTCATTGCTGTGTCAGTCATTTAAAATGAGTAGTCAGATTATTGGTACATTTTGCAATAGTGAAACATTTTATTACAAGTGCAGTAAATTAATCATCAGTATTGTTTTTACAAAACTAAAAACATTTTAGAAACAATTCTGAATGGATACTGTTATACTGTACTGTAAATAAGAGTGACAAAGGACATACAAGAATCATGTTACAATATACCGCAGTTCCATAGAGACACCTAGAGTCAATAAATACTGTACAGGTATACATTCACTCCAACACTTCTTGTGTTTCTCTTCTGATTTGTTAAAAAAAATGTGAAAACTAAAAAAAAAAGTTTCCTTCAATCCTTATTTTCTTCCTTCTTGTATGGCTGCAGTCCAGGGACAAGGCTAGCAGTCCACTTGTTCTTTGTTGACTCTGGAGACAGGACAGATTAGAATGCAACGATGAAGATCAGATCAAATGTTGGTGGTGTGATTTGGTATTATTTGGATAAATCCTAAATTCTCACACAAATTACATCTTTGATTAGAAACTAAGTGAAAACATTTTTTTGTCCAAGGAATATACTTACGTGCAGTGACTCCAGTGGCTCCACGGCCCACTGGTGAATTTGTCCTGAGCTCGCACACAGAAAACATACTTCTTGGTTTTAACATTGACCTCATACTTAGTTTCCTCAGTGATGTTATGCTGCAAAGGACAAAAGGCGACATATTGAATAGAGAGAAAAGTTCTTAAATCAGGAATTCTGCAAATGCATTTTTACAGTACAACCAAAAAAAGATTTTGTATTTCCATAAGTGGGGTAAAACTATGGAATAATTTAAGTGTGGACATAAAAAATAGTAATAGAATTGACGAGTTTAAACATAAATATAAAGGTATGTGTCAATCAAGATATATGCAAGAACAGGCTTAATGATAAATTAGATGGAACATTGTGGGTGTGGTGTATGAATGTTAACACTTTGTAATAATTCTTTAGTATATTACTTGTGTGGTGTAGAAGATAATTATTTAAGAATGTAATTATGTAAGAATGTTAACACTCTGTTAAAATTTTTTTGTATATTACTTGTGTGGTGTAGAAGAGAATTATCTATGTAGAGATACTGCTTGCAAACCAATGATGGTAAGATGATGTCATGGGGTAGGACTAGATAAGTCTGACTTCTTCCTACTCCATTCAAGCATGTACTAGGTATAAGCAAATTGATATTGGATTAGCATTTGTTGGATATGTGTAAAATTATGTGTGTTGACATATCAACTGTCTTTACATGTTTGAAAGAATAAATCAAATCAAACAGTAGCTAACAGTACAGTACAGTAACCGGAATCAGATCTACATCACGTATGTATTGATTACCTCTATATGTTCTTCACTGTTACAGACATGTCCGCTGTGGACCACCTTGACCTGGAAATGCAGGGCAAAGAAGGTCTCCGGCTTCTCCCAGGAGTCAGGGAAGGTCCAGCTGAATACCTTTCCATCACTGATGCGCAGGCTGGGTAATTTTGCTGGCCTCACTAATTAGGGTGAGGAGGGAGAGGAATGAGGTGGAAAGGGGTGAATGGAGGGCAACAGGTAAGAGAAGACAAAAGGGAATGAGAGTGGATGGGTGAACCTATTGACACATAATGCTAAGTATTCATAGGCGTTTGTCTAGGTCAAAAATAGTTGCACAATATTTCAGAAGAGCAGTTCTGTAAACCCTTAAAAGAAACTAAAACATTTTGTAGATTTGTAGACACTTGTTTTATTTAACTGAGTACTCACAAACAAACCACAACACATACTGCCTCCTTTTTCACACAGACATCAATGCACTGCACAATGGCTTACCAATCTCTCTCAGGTAGAAAGCCTTTGTGTAGACCTCCAGGCGAGAGTAGCTGCTTATGTAAATAGTAAGGGTGATGCGGTGTTTCTCCTCCTTATACGGGCAGCTGACATCCTGACAGTGAACCCCTGATCCATCAGCATCCAGCTCACATGGTATTTTTTCTAAATAACTGGATAAAAAAGTAACCGGTTGGTACAATTCTACTTAGAATATGATACAGTAAAATCTGTCACCTTATGATCAAATGCCATAAAATGTTTTCAGCATGGGGGCTCCATGGGGGATTATACCACATACTGTATCCTGGCAGGTTTTAGAAGTTGCTGATCTACACCTGAATAAAGCACAGAGGGTGAATATGGGAAATAGTTTTTTGGTCTCACCGTTCTGCCTTTACCAGGAGCACAACAGCATTGGATCGGAGCCGTGCTCTTGTCCAGGTGCAGTGGAAGGAGCCTTTATAGTTGGATGCTGAACAGTGGATGTGACCTGGAGGAACAGAAATGCTGTTAGCACTCCAAGTCTCCCCTTCTCCTTGGGTTCAGTATTCTTGTGAACAATTTATCTCTCTCTGTTGTGTGTCATGGTTTCTTACTTTCTTTGTTCTCTCTCCTTTTATAATGATCAGTGTTTCCTCCCCCTTAGTATGTTTCTTTCAAACATGGTGTCTCCTTTTTTTCCTCTATTTAATTCTCTTCCTACCATCATTCTGCCTGTGGTCCTCCTTTTATCCTTTGTCCCACTGTTCATCATATCATGCAAGTGATGTCTGTTTTTGGACCACAGCCCTCTACCTCTATCTATTTTCCCATCTGATCTCCTTCTCCCACCATCTTTCTTACCTCATGCATCTAGGTCCCATTTGACGTCCAGTAACAAAACAAATCTCTTCTCTTTTCATTCAATATGTACCTTCCATGTAATTTCCTTTCTGCCTCACTTTGTCTGTCTTATCTCACCTTCTTCAGGGGATTTTTCTTCCAGTATGACAGTCCTGTTGTCTGGGTCTAGTTGGACCAGGATCACAGTGTGGTTGAGGTTTTCTCCATTTGGACCAAGGTGACAAGTGTAGTTTCCTCCATCCATCTCTTCCACCAGAACCCTGATCTGGTTCCCCTGCAGAGCTGGATTAAGCTCCATGCCTGAGACAAGGGCATTGGTCAAAGGTGCAATGATGTTAAAAAACAAAATTGATATTTAACTGAAGAAAAGTTTAGTATGATAATCACTGTACTTTGCATATTGGCACAGTTCCTATTGGAAGTGCTAGTAGAGGTAGTATCTGTAATAGAAAAAACTGTTGTATTACCATTTTTCTTCCAAAACACAGGCTGGTTTTGATAGGCTTCTCCACAGGTCAGAGGGACATACACTTTGCTGTTCACACCATAAGGCACCCTCAGGACCAGAACTATTAAATCATCAAAAAGAAACACACATTTACAAACACACTGGCTTGAATCAAAATGTGTGGTGAGAGAGAAAAATGAAAAAGGAAGCAGTAGAGACAGGTGGAATTACCAACCATTATCCATTAGAGTTTCTATGTTTTCTTGGTGGCTGCCAGAGCTGGCACAGCACAGTGCAGCATACAGGACCATGAAGAGCAACACACACATCTGGAGAAGAGGACAACAGGTAAGTTTACATTCTAAATATCTCACTGAAATGTAGTAACGTAAGTATAAAGTCTCTCAAAAACTGAAATACTCAAGTAAAGCAATGATTCTTAATGTTTTTGGCTTGTGACCCCTTGGATAATGTCTTCTGGACCCCTGTTCTGCTCTGTATATGTCAACAAATTGTAACAATTTCACCCAGATATTTTTTCCTTTTTAAAAATTTTAACAATTCTCTAGAACACTGAAGTAACATTAGCCCCAAATTTACCTCAAGTCCACAAAACACCTTTTGCAACTGTCCAAAACCCCAGACTGAGGTAAAGTATACCAGTACTTCTTAAGTGTATTTAAGTAATTTCTTGAGTAAAAGTAGTTTTGATGAGTTTTACTCAAAGGAAATGTGTTCATATTGAATTTAAGAAATGCTACTTATACATATCACCTGAACTACTGATCATGTTTTTATACCAACAGTTTATTTCAACTTCAATCAACTGACAGAAAGTTTTCTAACTTAAACATGTGTTCAAATCAATATTTTAGAATTATACATACACCAAATAAAATGGGGAAAAACAAACAGGAGAGAAAATTAGTGTGAGCATTGTAGATGTTACCTTGACAATTGGACTTGATTCAAAATTCTCACAGTTGATGGAAGCTGACCCAGTGCGTACCTTACAGAGGTGAGAGGGCTGTGCTGATGCTCGTGTTGTCTGCTGGCTCTCAGCATGCTGTGGCTGTATTTATCTATAGCAGAAGCAGAAGGTTGAAAAACCCCAACACAAAGAGGAAATGCCTCATGCTTGTGTGAGAATTAAGAAGTTGCTATGCATGTGAGAGTACATACCTGAGAGTACAAGAGAAGGTGACATACAGTAAGATCATGATCTGGTTCATCAAATGGAAACGCCAAAGGACTGTTTGGATGAATTATAAAGCCAAGGCACAAACCAACTTTAGCTTCATCAATATTTTTTTTCCCATCTGACTCAATCAATATTGCATATTGTGATGTGATTGTGATTAGTTCAGTCACACTTGTGATTGTGCAATGGGGGAAGTGAGGACAGCAAAAGAGACAGAAACCTCTGGGGAAGGGAACTTGTTATGTGTTTATACTTGACTGATTGTGATGATGTGATCACTGAAAACACAAAAGGTACCCTGGAAATAGTCATAGGAGTTCTCAGGAACAAGAAAGCAAAAGTGTTAATGATGGCAGAAGTGGAAAAGAGATTAGAGTCACTGGGATAAAACAGAAAACAAAATCAACCGGGGGGCTGCTTGAGTTAGCAAAAAAAATATAAATGACACATATATGCAGAGTATTACACTTTATGGAAGTCTCCATGGTTTATTATGCTCTCATGTAACCATTAACTAGTGTGTGTCTATGTGTAATATAGTTATCCATTTCCTATAAGTGCATCTCTAGTTTAATTATTCTTATATGGATCTGGTTTTGATTCAACAGTGCTGTGTGCTTTGAAAAAAGGCAATAGATGACTATTACTCAAGACTGGTTTGCTTTGTGGTTTCAAACATACCTTTGTATAGTATCATATTTGCAGTATTGCTCAGAATGGAAGTGCCATTTCATTGCTTCTTTCCAACCATACACTTGTCCCAAACAAGAAAGATAACCAAAAAAGAAAAACCCTTCAGCGCTCCTCCCCTAACATTTATATGATGCTATCACATACATTCTCTTTTCGGGGATGGAGTGCATATCACAAAACAAGGCAAATTAAATTTTGAGATGGCAGCCCTGAGCAGGTGACCTGTTCATAGGTATTTCCCACGAAACAAAAGAAAAGCTAAATCACAGGGGACTTATGACGATTAATGCTATTCTGACCTTAAACCACTTCCACTTCCCCTCTGTCTGTCACTCCCATACACTGTGGCTTTTCACGTGCAACAGCATCCAAGTAGGTCATTTACTCATCTTCTTCCTCTATATTAATACTGAACAGCTTACTTGATACAAATATAAATGCGTGATAGATTTCTTATTAGCAGGCACACAGGTTCCTTCCTCATTCCACCGCTGGCTGAATGCTGTTTGTGTATTTGTTCTCATTCTGGGAATACCATTTTGCAGCACTTCTTTCAAACACAATGGGTCTAAAAGGCCTCATGGCATCATTGTGTTTTTCTGGGAATTTTCCATGTTTTGTCTATCTGGACTGAGTAGATCTCAAAGAATGGTGCTGAAATAAGAAAAGGAGGAAATCAAAAGGGGAATGAGAATCACTAACCATAACCTGGGAGTGAACACCTCTATTTCAAAATGAAAATATTCAAAGCAAACAAGCAGAGATCAAGGAATAGAAACAATGATCAGTTTTAATTAAAAACATTCTATTTTTAATCAAAATATGCAGCTGCGTTTCTGATCCGTCCGGTCCATTCTTCTGCCACATGAATAAGTGTGGTTGTTTCTTGATCATACTGTATATGAACATTCACCCACTCACACACATACGCTGACTACTTAATGTTTACTATTTGATTACTCTCATTGTTCTGTAGAGCAGAGTAAAATAAAGTATCTAATCCAGCAGCAGCTTGGTAAAACATCCAGCTGTGCCCCCTGACTGAAACGTCCCATCAAGAAGGTGGACACATCTGTTTGCTAACTAGAACTACCATGAGAATACAGTTCTTTATAGCTGTTAGCATACAGACTTAATCCCCAGCTGATGTCCTTGGTGTGAGGGATGCATGATTAAGAGAAGTTGCCTGAATAACTGTCATGAGTGTTAAACTATCTACTGAACTGTAATGAAAATGTATAACCCTGTAGTCTCATAAACAGAACTCTGCTGGCCCAGCTTTGCCAGAGAGCAGAACTTAAATGGAAAATGAAGCACAAAAACAACTGAACCTTTAAACCATCTGACAAAGTTCTCTTCTTGTTGTTCGGTTTCCATAGGAACAGATAAAAAAAGACTTCAAAAAAGGTCCAAATTTCAATGTGTAAAACCAAAGAGTCTTTTCTCACTTCAAGAGTTCTTTTGCTCCAGCAGACAACTAACGTCTGCCCAAACAAAGCCCTTCTCAGCAAAAGCAAGGGAAGAGAAGAGAAGAGTCGAGAAGAGAAGAGAAGAGTTGAGTTGAGTTTCTCCCTTGTTATCCTCCTCCTTTTATACTGCCAGTCCACTCCAGGCTGCCAGGCTGGGGAGAGTTAATTCTCCGCCGGCGTGGGTTCTTGTGGCAGTGCAGCCACTGCTTCCTCTGGCCCAGAGGCCTCTGCTGTATGTCCTGCTGTTACTGGCTCTGGTGGTGGTGGCTGACTGAGGATGACCTGCACTACATAGTCCCTGGAGATGTTGAGTTGGTCCAAGTGGAGTCTGTCTGTCAGTGGCCGACCTGAGAAAAACCAGCGCTGGGTCGCAGCAGGCACCCCCTCCTGATTTTGTAGACGACGCTTCATCATGCCCACTGTGTCCATGGAGCGGACTGCCAGCTGGAGGTCGCGACCTGTGGAGAGTCTCAGCCGAAGTTGGCACTCCCCTCCTGAGCTGGGGTCACTGCCGCTGCCTGAGGATGGGTCTGCGGCAGCGGAGTCTGGGTCTGAAGCGTCAGGCTCATCAGAGTGCTTGACGGGAGGAGGGAGGCATTAGACTGGCAGCTGGTATCGATTCCCCAGTTCATCGTAACATTCAGTCAGAGCTCCTGGAAGAATGGGTAAAAAAAAACGTGAATGTTTTAAATGCTTTTTATCCCAGGACGTAAAAGTTTGTTTTCACAGTTTTGCCCATCATGGTAACATTAGAAGCTTCACTGAGAGTCTAGAAGGCCTTAGAACATTAACCTCAGAGACAGAATATATTTAACCCAGTTATCTACATGACGTATTTCATTCCAAAGTCTAAGGATTCAACTTGCTGTAATGACCGATTGTACTTTACATAACTACACAGCATGAACACACTTTTTCCATCGTATGTGGCATTATGGGACTCGTGTACACGGTACATCCTGGAAGCTATTAAACATCACCTGCAGCATGTTACAGCTTACTTTAACCCCCAAATGGGTAAAAACAAAACCACAGAGTTATGTTGTATGTATATACTAGGTAAATGCTTAAATGAAAGTTCCAAAACAAAGCATTTAACACTTGAAATGATCATTTTGGGAAATCCATCAACCTTTCCATTAATTTTTGTGTAAAAAAAAAGCTGAAACCTTTTTAGCACATTTATGTTTTTTAAACAGACATTTAAATCAATGTGTTATTTTGTATCTTTTCAATATTTCATTCATAAAATGAAAGTCAAATGCTCACATCATTTTTCCATCTAACAAAGCCAACATCACATTTTGCTACAGTGAGATGAAATGGACAAATAAGAGTCAGGCTCAATAGGGAACAAAGACTATGGGGAATGATCAAAGAGTCAAAGCAGGAGAGAAGAGAATGCCATATCTGTCAGAGGACTACGAAAAAAAAAAAAAAACGATGGGTCACTGCTGACCAACTGCTATTTAGACACACACAGTAAAGAGCTCAGGGGGAAATGAGCTCTAGTGAAGAGGTCATATTATGCCGCCAACAAAAACTTAATGCAGTGGTTATTGAAGGGGGGGGGCCCAGGTGTTCTCAAGGGGATTTCAAATAGGTTTCCCTGCACAATAGTTTGATTGCTTTTCATACCTACAGTTACAGGCTGTGTACCCACATTTTACTCACTGATAGACTGTCTATTTCTGTAGAATTACTGTCTCTGAGCCGTGTTGATGAGGGTCTTTTGACTGAAATGTTCACATTTTTACTCACATCTTTTCACTTTACCACTTGCGCTCATATAATAAATCTACTTTTTTGGCATCTTGAGAGCTGTTTGTTGTTTTTTTCCGTGCATGGCCATTTTTTCATACATGGGATATAATGATTTTAGCCATACACACCTGACAAACCTCTTGGAAGCAGCGTGAACCCTGCAACAATTTTGATCCAACTTTTCATACCTATAAACACCGAGTAATTGTACTGTGGTAATGGATGTTTTGATTACAGGGATCGCCTGCTTTGTTTTTTAGCATTTGGAGTAATATGCTGTACCATCCAAAAAAAAAAACAGCCTGTTTACACTCAGTGTTTTATGTTTGTAATACCTTTGAGAAGATGCTAATGATGTTGCCCTTCAGACATTCTTAAAATGAGAACTAAACCATTTAAGACCACCATGACAAATTCCTTCTCTCTGTGGACTTTTTTCGTAAACACTGCTTAAAAGGTCACTGCACCGCTCATTTTGTTTTATGACCTAAACTGAGGCACGAGCCACTTAAGAGTAAGCGAGACTGAGATGAGTCAGCAGCTCTTGATGCTGCTGTGGTCAAGGTGAAAACACTAAGGCCACACTATGTCTACCAGAGTGAATGTGAGAGCGAGCGAGTGAGAGGGGGGACAAAGCGAGCTTGACGTAATACCATGTGCCTGTATATAGTAATGTGGATAACAAGTGTTCAGCACCTTATAACAACAGCACTTAACAAAATCAACGTGGTGTGAAAAGAAATACTTTAATAATTTCAACCCTATAATAAACAAACATCATTCCAAAAATGCTCTAGACAACACGACTCTTTCAGCTTACGTAACCAAATAATATGATGGCATACCAACACAGTGGCATAATTAGTATACATGTTTTAAGGTACTGAAGCTATTTGTCTTTATCAAAACTGAAATATCTACATCTTCAAGTAAGGAGGTTTCAGGACCCTGATACCACTGGCCCTTCAGCACAATCAAGGGTGTAAATGTGCCTTATGTCCAGTTTAATTACAAATATATTCAATTACTTTCATGTAAAACAAGCAGAAGCAGTTTAATATGGGGAAGCTATCATAACCAGTGTCACAATAAGCTACTATAAATACAAAACAAATGTACATTCCGGATACAACTCTCTACGCCTGTATATCTCACTCGGTTTTTTCTTATCCATTTGGCTCCACCTCAGTGTTTACGCTAGAGCTGTAGAACGCTAATAGATTCCAGGTGGTGTTAATGCCTTTAGTTGTTGCTGTTTAAAAAACAAAGTCCATCCATCCCTTATCTATATGGCTTATCCTAACATGGGTCAATCCCAGCTGACATTGGGCGAGAGGTGGGGTACACCCTGGACAGGTCGCCAGTCTATTGCAGGGCTGACACTTAGAGACAGACAACCACACACACCCAGATTCAGATTTGTGGTTTTGAGTGAAATGTTAGAATTACTGGGTAGAGGCCATGAAATTTGGAAATGTCGCATATTCATGTCTTCCTCAGGATGAACTATAACCCCTTAATTTTAGCATTACCATCAGGTCAAAATTACTCTATGATTTGTTTTAGTGTGTACCTTAACCGTGGTCTTAAATGCAAGAAGGGCAAGGCAAAATTGTGAGCGGTAAAAATATTACAATGATCTGGCTGCACTTTGTACTGAAGTGCCGGATGGTGATGTCAGGTCTGGGGAATCTACAGCTGCAGCCCAACGGGATCTGATCTGACCTGACCACCCTACTGAGAGGAATGGCGCAGGACAAGACACCAACTACATTTACATGACCAAAAAACATATCTGTTGCTAACAGCTACTCCCAAATATAAATTCAGTGAAGCAGTTTAGCATCTTTGAGACATTCACATTTAGTGTCTGCCCACTAAAGAATTAATTCAATCCAGCCCTGGTTTCCTGCATAGGAAAGAGTTCACCTACTGTACCAAAACTGTGCAGGCTACCATCAGCCTCAGAAATAAAGTGCCTCTGAAAAACAAGAAATAGTTTACAGTCCCAACAAAGGTACTGCTTACCACTGTCATTTATTCACTTCAAAGACATAGCACCCATGATGCTGTGCCAGTGTGGTATGAGATAACAGGTATAGTGTGGACATCAGTATGTTAAATTTCTTTAAAAATCAGAGCAAGACAGTTATTTCAGCCTGTTTTTACGTAATGGGAATTAGCATTCAGTCAGATCATGACATTTACTTTCAGAAATGCATTAAGAACACACTTCTGCACTTTTATATGCAAGTCTGGTGAGACACGGGAAAGCAAGAATGCCACCATCTGGACAAAATGCAACACAATCCAAGACCATAAAGTCAACATTTTAACAAGAAACAGAAAACTATTTCCTTGCCTGAGGTGATATGACTCTGAAGGTGAATTAGAGAATGATACACATCCACCAATAAAGAGCCTGATCAGGCAGCTGATAATAACTGTGTGGAGCTGCTGAGCTTCCCGAATATGAGCATGTCAATTTTATTGATCTGCTCTGTATGAATGCTCTCTCAAGTGTGTTTCTGAAGATGCACTAACCTTAGTGTACTTATGAGTGAGTACAGAGGCCACGGTTTGATTTATTATTTATTGATTCTCCAGTGTATAACTCCCTAGAATATGGTCACTGAGATACACTTAGAAGTTCTTTAACTCCTTTTAACTACAGCCTGAAAATTGTATGTGCTTATACTGTAATTAGTTCCATATACACTAATACATCAAATACTGTGTAAGACAGCAATAAAGACAGTACAGAAGCCACTCGATGAACAGAAAAGTGTGGCCAAGTTTGCTTCCTGTTTATGATACTCCAACCATGACACTTGAAACTACAGAGGATGTATGAGACACTTCCTGGGGAAGCGTTCACCCTTGGTCTTCTCAGCTCTAACTCCTTCAGTGCAAATGACTAAAACGACACAGCTGCTACCCCGAGAGGTAAGCACTGCTAGCTGATGCTGGGAATGCATATCATGACCTGGAAAAGCCATTTTCTAACTGTGGTCTTGTAGGGTCATAGATGTTTTAGCTTGAGACAGTTGCTTGTTCAAGAGGTCTGCAATAGGTGTAATAGGTGACTGACAGCTTCCTCCTTCACCCAGAAAGCAGTGTGAATCTTTCCTACACCTGCCTGAGCTTGCTGCTTTATCATGGGGTTTGGTTCCACTTTTGAAGCTATAGAAACATGAAGGCTGCTCTGAATCTATCCACCAAAATCAGCCTCTGAATAAATTTGAGGTGATAATTAGGCCATGCTGAGGCAAGAAATTGTTTGTGCAGTTGTTGCAGCCTCATTCTCTATCTCGAGTGATTAGTTGTGAATGATGTATGGCAGGTGGAGAGGCTGGATGTCACTCTTGGTGTGTCCCAGTTCCACACTACATACTAACAGTAAACAGTATATCTTGCAATACAGTATATCAAGAAATCTTTTCCAAAAATTTCATTGCCATTTCTTTTGCTTTCTGACTTGATCCTGAAGCAGTTTTACTACCATCCACAACTTGTTTTATTTTTATGTTTTCCAGCAGTGAGCAGTCATTTTATTTCCTTGTGCAATGCATTTTGGGACGATTGTACAAAAGCACACTGAAAAATTAAGAGATTTTTTTTCTAGTGTGCATGAGTTTTTCATCAGATCACACACTGGTTTTTACTGTGTTAGCAAACTACAAAACTCAGACCTGCTTAAAAATCCTTTTGATTGTCTAAAGGTTCAGCCCTTTGCTTATGTCTCATAAATCCTATTACTGTCCCTTGCGCTATTTTGTACAATAAGAGACTATTCTAAGAATTAAAAAAGAATAATAAAAGTTAATTCATATGAAAATTGTCAACAAGATCTGCAGTCTTTAGTAGAGCCTATAAAGTGCAAAGAAATTGTCTGCAGCTGAGCTCCTGAGTTTAGTTTCTCTAGAGAAATCAGGAACAGGGAGTTATATTCTTGAGTTTGGATCATCGACTACTATGTTCTACGTAAAGTCCACACTGGTGTCATTTTATGGAGAGGAAGCAAACATTATGAGGTATCTGCTGCATCTAACACTGTGAAAATGTGTGTTACCATGCGGAAGTGTGATGCTGGCTCCGTCAAGGATAGCTTGAGCCAGAAGGTGGTCATTGCTCTCAAAGGCACTGGCCGCAGCCCGCAGAGCATCCCAGATTTCTTTCCGTCCCTCGAATGCTGGCGCCGTATCCCAGAACTCATCTCTCTTGCTGCGCAGCTGGCCTTCAGTCATCGGGTAGTCACTTTTCCATTTAGGCCGCTCTCTCTTCAGGGGCTGGTTACGCCCTAAAGCCACTGGGACGGAGTACAAGACAGAGGAAAGAAGAAATGGAGAGAAAAGAAGACAGGAGGGTGAGAGGGTAGACAGAAGTGAAAGCAGAAGGGAAACAGAAAAACAGAATGTGAGTGGGGGTGGGGTAAATGTAAGGAGGTTAGGAAAGAAAGACAAAAAAGAAAAGAGAGGAGGCAACAGAAAAGGTGATGAGCAGCAGAATAAGAAGAAAGAGAGATAACCAAGATAAGGAAATAACAAAACAAAACAAACAGGGATGTAGGGAAGAGAAAGTTGACACATGTAGAGCAAAAGACGACAGAGAGAGAGAGAGGTACAGGGATAGACAGGATAAAATGGAGGAGGATATACAAGTTAGGATTGATCTGAAACAAAGCATCAGTCTTTTCTGATTGCTCATTCACACAGCTAAGCTTCTATGATAAACATAAGCTTGGACCATCATGTGACATCCACATGGAACATACATACAAAGCAAAACTGAACCCAGAAGTGTTATATTCCCAGCCCCAGTTAAAAGGTTAGGGTTATAGCATCTAACAGTGCTCCATCTGCAGCAGAATAGCTGATGAACAACACCATCTGGATCACCACCTTAGGGGAGGACAGGTACAGGACACTGTGTGCTTATGTTGTGTGTGTGTGTGTGTGTGTGTGTGTGTATGTGTGTGTGTGTGTGTGTGTGTAACGAAGAGATGGCGGAGTGGAGGATTACCGATCAAGGTATTGAGTTACACCTGCTGCTGTTGGAACACATGTACTCTGATGATCACATAGCACAGTCTGACAACACCAACCTTCAACTGACTGGCTGTAGTAAATGAGACCTCTAACTGACTAACTCTTTACACTCACTTCAACTTTTTCTCTATTTGGTTGTGTATTACACCTTCACCCTGTATAGGACAGTTATATACTGTTTAAAAGAGTTTATCCTCCTGTATTAGCTTACTTTCCAGCTCATGTGTCTTACTTTGACTATCATTAACTTCCCTAATGTGGGCCGTTAGGCTATGTGTTAACAATTTTATACAAAAATAATATTATGCTTGAACAAGAAAAGCCTGGCTATGACACCTGCTCTGGTGAAAACAGATGCATAATGTGTGTTCAGGTCTAACTGATCTGTCTGTGTCATCATCAAGCAAGGTGTCATGTACTGTACAAGCTGCTTGGTTGCATCAGTTTTACACTACAAGGCCTCTGGTTGCTACACACTTCAGAGATATACAGATCTGTGAGACCTGTGTATTTAGGCAGGTAGGAAGTCTGGGAGACAAAAAGGAAGACATTAAGGAAATAAGACTACATCTCAGCCTCTATAGTCTGGTGAGTCCCCAGACCCCAGTGTGGGACTGATATAACTCTGGCCAGTAGCAAAATCCCTTCTCAGATGAGACAAACCAGGAAACTACACAGCCATCAACACCTCAACTTGAAGAAAATCTCTATAAAATTGGGGGTTTTGGTTAGGTTGCACTATTTAATGCAACATCACTAGCTCAGTTCTATCTGGGGACCTTTATACATATCACTGCTATCTCTCTTTCCATTGTGTACCTGTAAAATACCTATTGAAAACAATGTACCAGCCTTCACCCACCAGATTTAATGCACTGCTTCCAGGTTGTATTAAGCAGCTGCCAAGTTAAAAGTATCGCCACAAAAGATTTAACCCTAAAATCCACTGCTTGAGTTATTATGCCCCATAGCATGCAGCATTCTGTTTATTACTTATTAACTACTGAAAACCTGCTGTGTTTCTAACCCGTTGTTGGGGGACAGCACTTACTGCTCTCAGGCCTTGTTTGCAAAACATAACCAGTCTAGGTTACCGTGTTAAAACAGACTTCTTTTACCATAAAGCAGCAGCCCTGTGAGTGCTGACACTTCCTCCTCTCTCCTTTACACTTTCAAGCAATATGCTCCCACGTCTCGCTTATACGAAACAGTCAATAAACGCAAAAGCCTGACACTAGTCACAAGTGCGGCTTGTGTTAAGTTAGCGGTAAGTTGGAAAGCGTCTTGGAGCCAGGACTAATTGAAAACAGACCGTCTCTCTCCTCTGCGTTGCCTCGCATGCCATTGCCGTCTGTGACCCATATTTTTAATGCAGAAGAGCTAGCAAGCTAACAAGGCTACGTTTTAGCCGGCTAGCTCAGTTAACAGCAAAGAACAAAGAGAGGCAGTGTCGCACAGTAAATGTTTCCCAGTCTGTAAAGTAGCGAGCAGACAAGCGTCTTTTATGGCTTTAAGGCACGCCGTGTGGAGGGAGATAGCCTGGAGGGCAGCCGTGTCTGTCTCCGGCTCTGTCTGGCTCGGGTATGAGGGGAGGGAAGAGGTCCTACGGCCAGGACAGCATGCAGAAAGCCCCCTAAAAAAGCAAAGCTTGCAAGCATTGGAAGACGATGATAAGCCCTGTAAGTTACCTCCAGTGCCGTCTGAGTTCTCGTTTAAGCTGCCCGAAGAGTCGTGGTGGCTCCCCACACAGCCACCCATGGATGTTTCGGCAGAGCAGCCCGGGCTAGGTAGCTCACCCCCGGCCCACAGCTAGAGCTACATCCACCAGCCCCCCTCTCTCGTTTTTCTCTCTTCCCCCTTCCCCTTCCCTCCCCTCATTTCCTTCCTTCCCTCCCTTCCTCCCTCCCCTCCTTCCTTTCTCATCGTTTCCTCTCGTCCTCCTTGTCCTCTTTCCTTCCTCCCTCCTTTCTTCCTCAGCATTTGCGGGGCGCAGCAGGCATCATCTTCATCTGTGGAGAAGGCGGAGAAAGAAAGACAGAGGCAAGGTGACCGAAAGGAAAGAAGGAGAGAGGAAGGAGAGAGAACAAAGGAGAAGTGCACTGTTTCTTTGGTGCAGGAATTGTTGTTTTAGAGTTTAGTCTCTGCTGATGATTATCTGTTTTGCCACAAGTCATGTGCTGTCATGTTTTGTGTTCACAGAAGCTGTTTGTTGTCCTGAAAAAACATATACTTGATTCCTTGAATGTCATGAAAGCCCTCCTGGCCTTATGTGGCCTCCTTGATTGAATTACATTCAGTATAAACCAGTGAGCAGACTTATCTATTCTATTCAGTTTTATTATCTTGTGCACAATAGGGATTTCTGTCTATAGGCTAAACTGTCTAAAAAACTATAGGTTTTAACACCCACACTTTAAAGCTGAAATATGATTTTAGGCACTGATAAATCAAGTGAAAATGGAACAGAACGCGGTGTCTCTCCAGCCTACCCCCACCCATAACACTGCCTCCAGCAGCCCTTTTGTTGTTATTCCAGCTTCTCTGCCCTGTGCTGTCAAAGTACGGATAGTATGTTAGCCCTGCCTTCCATCTAGTAGTCATTTCAAAGAGTCAGCCATGAAGGAGCTCTTGGCAAAACAGCTTCCAGACCGAAGAGGCCACGTTCTTTTGCACAGAGAGAGTGGGATAAAGCAAGAAGTTTACGTTGTTGGCTAGGAAATAGGACATGATGAGAGGGACAAAGAGCAGGTTATGGTGGCGGTTTGTTTTGAGTCTCACTAGACGCCCTAGGCTGGCAAGAGATTAGGTAGAGTAGGTGTAAAGATTGTTGATCAGTGAAATGTAGTTATTGTTCAGCAGTTCCATTCTGTGCTATTCTGTTCTATAGTGAGCTTTCCATTTTTCTGTGGTTAGACTCTAGCTCCTTGGTTCCAGCAGGCATACATTAGTGCTGTCTATTCTGTTCTCATCTACTCTGTTCTGTGTTACTTTATTCTCCTCTCTCTTTCCAAGTAGAGTTTTAGGTTTTAACACACACTTTTGTTGCATCTGTGTTGATTTATCAAAATTTACAACAATATTGTTTTGTTCCAAAATTCTGCATACTATAATTTTCTCTTCCTGTCGTAGAAGTTCTAATCACTTTAGTTCTGCATCTGTATGCCACAGTGCTACACCAGATGACCACGCTCATGCCTGCTCACTATCTTTAGGACTGTCCTAAAGAGACTTCAGTGTAATTTGACACACTGACACACAAGCATAGACATACATTCACTCACATGGTCACGTGCACACATGATAGCAACCAGATAGCAAGGATAACTTTACAACAAAGCTGTCTGGAATTACAGATATTTCCCATTGCTAGGTACTGAAAGAAGACGTGTTTATGCCGGAGAGAGAGATTTCCTGTAAATCCTTTTGTGATTGTCTGCATGATGTAGTATGATGTAACAAGTTACTAAGAATACACCTGACATGTTGCTGAATACTTTGAGATCAAGGTCATGGCAGACTCTTTTGTACTGACCACATGTTGATTCCTATTCATGACGCCAATGGTTGAACATCGCCTTTCATATCAGGATGATGTTACTGTGTGTCACCTGAGGAAAGTGATTTTAAGTGGCAATGTAGCTCGTGTTTGTGGAGATTACTGAGCCTTTTAAACTGTCTCAAACCTACACTGTTATGGACATGTCCTAAAAAGGTTTCAGCAAATTTTAAACATGTAAAAATCGAAAATTACAATTCAAATCCCAGTCTTTGCGCTGTTTGTTCACAGTATTAAAAGCCACAAAACATTGGCAAGAACGACTAAACAAGTGTGACAATTAGTGGCTTTGTTTGATTAGGAGAATACGTTGCATATAGTTCTAATGATACGTATGATTGATTGCCTAATGTCCATTTTTTTTATCAGAGACTGATAAAGTTTGATGGCAGCTAAATGGCACCTCTGAATGAAACCAGTATAGAAGACATGTTATGATCAGACAACACACTGATTGTCTGCATGATGTAATATGAGGTTACAAGTTACTAAGAATACACCGGACATGTAGATGCATACTTTCAGATCAAGGTCACAGTAGTCACAGTCTGTAGTTGTATTACTTTTACAGTTTTGAAATGTTTGTGACTGAAATGTTATGTTGCTTCAGTTGGACATACAGACTAGTTGAAAATGCCAAATTCTTCCATATGTGTGGATGCAACATGCCACAGTAAATCCTGTCTAATTAAGCAGAAGTAAAACATTTGCACTTTGAGATTGTATGGATACTTTGTTCATCTCAGGTTGTTCAGAAACTGTAGTATTTATTCCAGTGCTTTTTGTTATATGTAAAACTTTATTTGTGTGATACTAATTGCACCTCTTGAAGCATGATCAGTCAGCAATTGGCTGACTGATATTTGCAGTAATAATAAAGAATAAATGTACAGTCTTCTGCTTGTACATAGCTCAGTCAGTAGATGGTGCTGGAGAGTTTGCCTTCTGATTAAAAACACCATGTGTGTGAGAGAGAGAGGGAAATGACAGACAGACACTGGCATGGCTTTTATTTTAGTGGGTGATGGAGGCTAAATGTCAAGAGTGTTCTAAAGACTTTATTAATTAAATATGCTTATCCTACAGTTTTTCACTTGACATATTCCAAACATATTACACCTGTTAGGGTGCTATAGTGTAAGTGTATTACTGTAAGGCCTATGTCAGTATCAGCACTTACTGTCCTGTTACATTTTGGCTGATATATTTGGTACCACTCACATCCACTTCATCACAACAAAAACAAAAACATGGCATATCTGAAAACATGAAAGCAGAAATTTGTACATAGCCACACTTGTTCTCTCTAGTCACTCAGGCAGTCATTTCTCAGCTGTTTGTCTCCTCTGCAGGCAAACAGCCATACAAGACGTCATTTTGCAGGTTTGACAAAAGACAAAATGTACAAAGAGCCCTTTTCAGACATTGACCAGAAGTTTTTTTCTTTTGACAGTCTTTTGAAGTTGAGTTTTCTTTATCTGGGCATTTCTCTCCAATCTCTATCTTTGTTGTTTTTTTCACTATCTACATTCTTTCTTCTCCTACTCATCTTCCTTCTTCGCAGCATCTTGTCCTTTCTCTGCTAGACAACACAACAGCTGACACAGAGGTTAACTGGCTTGTCATTGATCTATTCTTAACTACCCGCTTCTTGCGCTGGCCCAAAGTCTGCAGCCTTACATTTTCCTTATTATCTGACTGCAGTTCCAATTGGCCAATTGTCTGGCCATTTGAAGCTGTTCAGCTGCCCCATTTGTTTTGAAGACAGGGCCGCTAGCGGGCCCATTGATTTACCATTATCTGCTGAACGCTTCCCCTGAGCCCAGACCTATAACCACTGAATGTGTCTGGGCTGCTTTGAGCTTTCAGACATATTCACATCCAGCTGTGTGTCAAAAAGGCTGACAAGCAACGCACATTTCATTATCTTTCAATGATTTACAATTACCCCATCCCACTACCTCCTGATTCACTCCACTGTGTCACAGTTTCAAATCTGTACTGTACATGCTCAGAGTTTGAAATTGGCTATATTTTTCATTTGATTGTGTAGTAGGCAGGTTTTCATGTCATCCCATAGATATGATTCACCAAACCTGTCCCTATCCTAAAATCCAGATGTGCTAATCAGATGCAGATGAATGAATGTTATGTTCACTGATTAAACCAAAATAGGTTGTGTAAAGGAGATTCTTATAACATTTTAACATTTTTGCTGTCAGAAATGTAAGCTTTAATCCACTTTGAACTTGCACTCTGACGCAAAAGTCAGAGGATTTTTTTAATACAGGTAAGGTATAATGTAATGCATGTTTTATCAACCGCTTGACCTACAGTATTTATTATCATTATTAATATTAACAACAACAGTGACCCTTAGTCATGAGACCAAAACAGACATCCAGTTTGGAGAGCTTCAGTAATAACATAGGTAAAGCTTAAATTACAGTAATTACAGCTGAAAGGTTTGTGTCTGATTGAATATCCAGAGAGAGAGAAATGGTGGGAGACAGCAGAGCTAGAGCAGAGCCTTCCCTGACTAACTTTGGGCATTGCTCTTTGCTGCTTTGTATATGTTATCATTCCAGCATCTGTGTGTTTTTGTGTGTGTGTGTGTGTGTGTGTGTGTGTGTGTGTGCCTTTGTACTACTTGCATTATGGGGACACAAACCTGTTAACACACTCACATTGTGGGGACTCGGCCATCTTTGTTGGGGTCAGAGGCTGGTCCCCACAAGGAAATCAATGAATTTTAGGGTGGCAACACGGTTTAAGGTTAGGTGTTAGGGTTAAGCAAGTAGTGTTTAGGGTTATGGTTAGGATAAGCATACAGAAAATGAATGTAAGTCAATGTAAAGACCCCACAAGGAATGAAAACACATTGTGTGTGTGAATGTTGGTGTTACACACAGACCTGACTAGTTATGGTAAAGCTCAGTTACAAAAGTTTCAGAACACTCTGTTTTGTTCAGTTGTTACTGCTATGATTCAACAGCTGAACACACCAGTGGCATTCTTTCTACAACTGTTGCACAAATGTGTTGCACTTGTCGATTGCCTTGCTCAGGGCCACTGACATAGGGGGAACACCAGGTCAGTGTGTGTTTATATAAACTGCCACAATAACTTGTCAGAATACATATTTGTGTAGATTTAAGTAGCCTGTGGAGATCATCTTGTCCCAGGCATGAGCAAGACACACATTAGGCCTGGCTTTGCTTTCATTCTTCACTTGGAACAGTGCACTGACCACTCCATCATTTATAGCCTATTGTCTTGTTCTTTTTTTCTACATAGCCTGAAGGTGTTTGTCTGTATGTTTGTTTTTACTGCTATAGACTGAAACCCTGTAAGGTCTGACTTCCTTTCTTAATTGCATTTTTCCAAATAATGCTTCAGAGGGTGTAGTCTTTTCCAGCACTGCCTTTGTAAAGATGAAATAAATAAATAAATAAAAAAGATGGGACACCTGTCGGAATTGTTTGCATCCGTTTTCAACACTTGATTTATTTCCACTGCCACAGGAAAGATGTAACTTGGTATTGATCCCTGATAAAAGCCTGTTTGCTATGAAATTTACATACATTTTTAGTTTTTGTTGACTTTTTGTTTTGTTCTGCAAAAGCCTATTTATCAAATGAAAAGACAGGAAATTGGATAGGAGGAAATGAGATAGAATCCAATGTATATGTGAATGCATATGATATTTATATATATATATAGTATATGAATACACTATATAGCATTTATAACATCTGTAGATAGTGAGAATGTTTTCCTAATTTAATGAAAAGTCAGGCATTAACATGCACTTGTGCAAGCCTGCTTTTTCTTTGAGTACAAAATCAGCATTTCTACTCATTTGTTTTTACTCTTTCTCCACAAGTGTCATTTGTAATAAGCAATGCACTTTGGTTGTGGAGAAATCCTGCAGGCTTTGGCAAAGCTTAAAGAACACCAGTTAGTTTCCTTTTTTTATATGGGGTTGATTAAATAGATATCTGACCTACTGCTTGCTGCAAAGCTTTCAAAGATATAAGCGTTGTCCTTGCAGGTTCAATCAACTTTTTCTGAGATGCTGTGTGTTCAGTCATAGCCTGAAAGTGGCTATGATGGATGCAGGTCCTGTGTATCTGCACTATTTCTGTGTATGTTTATAGTGCCATTGTGCACATCACAGCTGCACTGCCTCCAGGTAATACAGAAATATTGTTTGGATTATTTGGCTGCAGTGTGAGTCAAATTAGATTTTTGTATCTGAGATGTCTCCTAATGTATCCTGGCATGATTGGATAGTAAAAGTCACCATGAAATGGCAACAACCTCAGCCAGTGTGAATTAAAGTGGCTCAAGGTGGCTTTTTTTCTCAGTGTGGCACCCAATGTGTCTGGCTAGGAAGGTGTCTACATGATGATCTAATCTTAATATAATTAGATCTAATCTGACCTGATGTAATGTAATCTGATGCTGTTAACATGCAAAATGATTGGATTTCTTAGAGTAGTGACCGGCTACTTGAGTTGGTGGATTTCTGCAGGCGTAGACACCCTCCTCCGACACCAGTGAATATCCAAGAAACAAACATTGAGAGAGTGGACTCCTATAAGTACATGGGTGTTCATCTCAACAATAAACTGGACTGGTCACACAACACTTATGCGCTTTGAAAGAAAGGTCAGAGCAGGCTCTACCTGCTGAGGAGACTAAGGTTGTTTGAAGCACAGGGAACACTTCTGAGGACCTTCTTTGACATAGTGGTGGCATCAGCCATATTCTGTGGAGTGGTCTGCTGGGGCAGCAGCATCTTGACCATGGACAGGAAAAGACTAGGCAAACTGGTCAAGAGGGCCAGCTCTGTCCTGGGAAGTCCTCTTGACCCAGTGCAGGTGGTGGGTGACTGGAGGATGTTAGCTTGGCTAACATCCCTGCTTGAGAAGGGCTTTACCTGCTGAGGAGACTAAGGTTGTTTGAAGCACAGGGAACACTTCTGAGGACCTTCTTTGACATAGTGGTGGCATCAGCCATATTCTGTGGAGTGGTCTGCTGGGGCAGCAGCATCTTGACCATGGACAGGAAAAGACTAGGCAAACTGGTCAAGAGGGCCAGCTCTGTCCTGGGAAGTCCCCTTGACCCGGTGCAGGTGGTGGGTGACAGGAGGATGTTAGCTTGGCTAACATCCCTGCTTGAGAAGGGCTTCCACTCCATGCATGAGACTCTGACAGCACTGGGCAGCTCCATCAGTGACAGACTGCTTCACCCCAAGTGTGCAACAAAGTGTTACTGAAGGTCTTTCCTTCCTGCTGCTATCAGGCTGTACAACCAGCTTTGTTCCCAATAGACCCCGCCTGCCCAAGTTGACCTCTCACAGCTGTAACTACTCAGCATACCAGTGCTCAATATTGTTTTACTTTTTAATATTATATTTATATTGTTTATGTATATAATACCTTGTTTATCAAATTTCTATTCTTAACACCGAGTACCTAGTTTTTATGCCTTTGTGGCTATAGCTTTGTGAATTTCCCTGTTGTGGGATTAATAAAGGTTCATCTTATCTTATCTCATCTCATCTCATCTTAAACACCAGTAGCACTTTTGTTATACTGTCATTAGACAAGCATATTTTACAACTGAACAAATATTTGAAGAAAGTTTGGTGTACATTTATCACTACGGCCTTCTTCTTCTGTTTGTCCACCACTACTATGTCTGGTTGGTTGGCCATTACCAGTTTGTCAGTTTGTATCTGGAAGTCCCACAGGATCTTAGCTTGGTCATTCTCAACTACCTTTGGAGGTGCATCCCATTTTGACATTGGGACTTCCAGCCTGTACTCGGCACAGATGTTTCTGTACACTATGCCAGCCACTTGGTTATGGCGTTCCATGTACAGTCATGTGAAAAAATTAGGACACCCTTTGAAAGCATGTGTATTTTGTAACATGTTTTAATATATGGTTATTTAATCTCAATTTTAACAATACAGAGAGATTAAAGTAATACAACTAAACAAGTAAAACTGAAGAAAAGTCTTTTCAAGATCTTCTGTAAATGTAATTCTACAAAAATGCCTATTCTAACTGAGGAAAAAGATAGCACACCCTCACATGTATGCCCTCTTAAAATGGCTCAAATCACACACAGGTATATCACACCAGGTGCACATAATTAGTAGATCGTTACTCAGCATTTTGAATGAGGCTTGCCCCATCTAAACCTCAAACATTTAGTTTGGTGTGCTCCTGACTGTTGAAGTGAGAGTGAGCACCATGGTGAGAGCAAAAGAGCTGTCAGAGGCCTTCAGAAAAAACATTGTAGCAGCCTATGAGTCTGGTAAAGGATTTAAAAAGATCTCAAAAGATTTTGAAATCAGCCATTCCACTGTCCGGAAGATAGTCTACAAGTGGAGGGCTTTCAAAACAACTGCCAACATGCCCAGGTCTGATCGCCCCAGCAAGTTCACCCCAAGAGCAGACCGCAAGATGCTAAAAGAGGTCTCCAAAAACCCTAAAATGTCATCTCGAGACCTACAGCAGGCTCTGGCTACTGTTGATGTAGAAGTGCATGCCTCTACAATCAGAAAGAGACTGCACAAGTTTAACTTGCATGGGAGGCGTGCAAGGAGGAAACCTTTGCTCTCTAAGAGAAACATCAAGGCCAGACTGACATTTGCCAGAGAGAATGTTGACAAAGACCAGGACTTCTGGAATAATGTTCGTTGGACAGATGAGTCCAAAATTGAATTATTTGGACACCAGAGCAGAGGACATGTTTGGCATAAACCAAACACAGCATTCCAGGAAAAGAACCTCATACCAACTGTGAAGCATGGAGGTGGAAGTGTCATGGTTTGGGGCTGCTTTGCTGCAGCAGGACCTGGTCAGCTCACCATCATAGAATCCACCATGAATTCTACTGTGTATCAGAAGGTGCTTGAAGAACATGTGAGACCATCGGTTAGAAAATTAAAGCTGAAGCGGAACTGGACCATGCAACATGACAATGACCCAAAACATACTAGTAAATCAACCAAAGACTGGCTGAAAAAGAAGAAATGGAGAGTCCTGGAATGGCAGAGTCAAAGTCCAGACCTGAATCCCATTGAGATGCTGTGGGGTGACTTGAAAAGGGCTGTACATGCAAGAAACCCCTCAAACATCTCACAGCTGAAACAATTCTGCATTGAGGAGTGGGATAAAATTCCCTCAGACCGATGTCAGAGACTATTAGATGGCTACAAGAACCGTCTCACTGCAGTTATTTCAGCCAAAGGAGGTAACACTAGCTATTAGGGGCTAGGGTGTGCTAACTTTTTCCTCAGTTGGAATAGGCATTTTTGTAGAATTACATTTACAGAAGATCTTGAAAAGACTTTTCTTCAGTTTTACTTGTTTAGTTGTATTACTTTAATCTCTCTGTATTGTTAAAATTGAGATTAAATAACCATATATTAAAACATGTTACAAAATACACATGCTTTCAAAGGGTGTCCTAATTTTTTCACATGACTGTAGGTGGAAACAGATGATTCTCTGTGGCGACCCCTAACGGGAACAGCCGAAAGAAGAAGAAGAAGAACAAAAACAAGTAAAGTGATATCGGTGACTTTTATCTGGACATGTCTAGGCAACTTGGATGGAGTTGCTGATCAGGAGTTTGGATGTTGTGACCATCGCAGTGCCTCCTGCCCTGCCTGCAGCCATCACTGCTGGCACCATCTATGCCCAGCACAGGCTGAAGAGCCAGGGTGTCTTCTGCATCAGTCCACCACGCATCAATGTATGTGGCAAGGTCTCACTCTTCTGCTTTGATAAGGTGAGGAGGAATTTAACAGAGGTTTACTCTGTGTGTAGACGACAGTCATGGCCACTTCACATGTCCATTTGAATTTCATCAGAATACTTTTGTTTTCCCAGACAGGAACTCTGACGGAGGAGGGGCTGGATGTTTGGGGAGTGATGGAAGGGGGACCTGCTGGGTTCTCAGAGCTGGTCCCAGAGCCCAGACTCTTGCCCCCAGGCCTCATGCTCTCTGGATTAGCCTGCTGTCACACTGTGACGCTGCTGGAAGGTCAGCCCCTCGGAGACCCTCTGGAGCTGAAGATGGTCGAGTCCACTAGTTGGGTATGATAGCATAAAGCTTTTTTTTTTTTTTTTTTTTTTTTTTTTTTTTTATTACTTTGTTCACAGATGCCTGAATCAGTTCATTATAAGTTTCAAGCTCTTAGAACATTTGGACTATGAGCATTGCATGTCGTTTCCTTCAGCTGTGTGACTATTGAGTTACTAAAAACCTGAGACAGATCAATGAACGTAATCAGCAACTCTTGGCTTGTTCCTGCTGCTGTGCCCAGTCTAACCTGCTGTTTGTCCTGTGTGCAGGAGGCAATGTGGGGAGCCGGCACGAGGCACGGGGTCCAGCCCTGAGGAGGCGTCCTGCGGCTGGGAGGAGCGTGGCCCTCCTGTGGCCCTCCTGCGGCGCTCTGGGACACTCCTACTAAGATGTCCCTCAGCTTTATATGTGTGTTTGTGTGTGTGTGTATAGTACACATTACATTAAGTGTATTATTAGATTGAACTAGTAGAAATGAGTGGATGGAAATGGAGCAAAACAAAAGACAATGAAAATTTGAACTCTGTATAAAGTTCATCCTTTGGTCACAGGTCAGACATCAGTTGGAGGGTGGACGGGACACACGGCCAACAGCGCTTGCCAAAAGGGATACAGACTGACAGCAGGACAATCAAATCAAATCAAATCACAACAAAAGTCGTCTCAGGACACTTTACAAAGTAAGGTCTAGACCTTACTGTTATCAATATTATTACATAGGGAAAACCCAACAAATCCCCCTTGAGCAAGCACTTGGCGACAGGATAATATTGCCTAAAGGGAGCATGTATAAAGTGAAGAGAATTGGACCTAACACAGAGCCCTGTGGAATGCCGTGACTAACTTCAGTTTGTGTGGAACATTCGTCATTAACATGAACAAATTGAAATCTTTCTGATAAATAAGATTTGAACCAACTTAGCGCAGTTCCTTTAATCCCAATAACATGTTCAAGTCTCTGCAGTAAGATGCTGTGATCAATGGTGTCAAAAGCAGCACTGAGATCTAAGAGGACAAGTATGGAGACAAGTCCTTTGTCCGAGGCTAGGAGAAGATCATTGGTGACTTTCACCAATGCGGTTTCTGTACTATGATGGACTCTAAATCCTGACTGAAAATCCTCAAATCATTCTTGTGCAAGTGGTCACATAACTGCTTTGCAACAGCTTTTTCAAGGATTTTGGAAATAAATGGGAGATTGGATATTGGTCTATAATTAGCTAGGACACCTGGGTCAAGAGTAGGCTTTTTGAGTAGAGGTTTAATTACTGCAAGTTTAAAAGCCTGTGGAACATAACCTGTTAATAGAGAGAGGTTAATCAGATCTAGTATGGATGTGTTGATTAGGGGAAAGACGTCTTTGAGCAGCCTGGTCGGGATGGGGTCCAGGAGACATGTTGATGATTTAGATGAAGCAATTGTTGAGGTCAACTCAGAGAGATCTATAGGGGAGAAGTAGTCCAAGTATAAATGAGGTCTTACAGATGTTTCTAAAGCCACTGTAGTAGATGGCACATCTGTGAGAGCTGTGGGAGTGGTCCGACCAATTTTTTTCTCTAATAGTTGTGATTTTATTTGTAAAGAAGCTCATGGAGTCATTGCTGCTGAGATCTAAGGGAATGTTAAGCTCAACAGCACTGTGGCTCTTTGTCAGCCTGGCTACACTGGTGAAAAGAAACCTGGGGTTGTTCTTATTTTCCTCAATCAGTGATGAATAAAATGTGGTTCTGGCACTATGAAGGGCTTTCTTATATGTTATTAAACTATCTTTCCAGGCTATGAAAAACTCTTCTGACTTAGTGGAGCGCCACCTCCTTTCCATTTTTCGTGATGCCTGCTTTAGGGAGCGGAGCTGCGAGCTGTACCATGGGGCTAGCCTTCTCTGTTTCACTGCCTTCCTTTTCAGAGGGGCAATGGTATAAGTGTATTACGCAGGAAGGCTGCAGTACTATCAACAAGATTATCGATTTGTGTGGGAGTAAAGTTAAGGTGGCCTCCTTCCACTGTGTTGGCAAACGGCACTGAAGTAGATAAAGACGGAATTATTTCCTTAAACTTGGTAACAGCATTGCCAGATAGACATCTGCTGTAGTGGAATTGTTTCCCACATAGAGTATAATCCATTAATGGAAATTCAAAAGTTATTAGAAAATGGTCAGACAGAAGAGGGTTATGGGGAAAAACTATTAAGTGTTCAGTTTCGATGCCATATGTCAGAACAAGATCAAGAGTGTGATTAAAACAGTGAGTGGAATCAGGAATATTTACCTTCCTGTGCTTCCCTGGAACTGTAACATGGACAATAACGCACACGCTCACACACACACAATCGTTGCACACATATGAACATGCAAATACACACAGATACACATACATAATCTCACACATACACACATGGAGTCTGTTGCCAACACTGGCTGGTCAGCTGGTGTGACTCCATATGTCACAGCATTAGCAGCACCATGAGTGTTTATTGGGTGAGCTACAAACCTGTAAGAAGCTGCAGGCACACTAAGGAAGCACCCAGGTCTCATTTCAGGAAAGTACTGTACAAATAAGTACAGACACACATTTGTGCACACACACATTTTTTTTCTCTTCAGTGTGTTTTGTTCTTGTTTGACCCTGGCAAATGAACGGAAATGACACCCAGATCTCGATTTTCCTGCAAGAGAGCACAGTGCTAAATTCGTGTCTAAACCTCAGGCATGAGGTGAATATGGGCGAGTTCAGCTGTATTTTGCAATTTTGTGCAGCAGGCCAGGCATTACAGGGTGCATTTTTTATGGGGGTTGGAATACATTATTATAGGGAGGAATACATCAAGAGCAGGTAGAGTCAGGGCTGGCTTTAGTTATTTCCAATCAAACCGGCTTCTCTCATCTCCTTTAAAGAGCAGGGCGGAAACCTGACTAACTGATGTCACTGATGTCAGGACATGGAAATATATGAGAGGAAAGATTTTTTTCCCTGGTATCTTCTTCTCCTGCCAGTTATGTACTCCATTCCTAGATCAACAGTGACAAAACTATTTATATAAGTACTGGACATAAATCTTCACCCACTGGTCTGCTAACATCACTGGCCAGCTTTTATTCATGGAAGAAAGTCAGTCTCTGGTCCTGTAACCAGCAGCAATTATATAGTGTAATTTAGTCACAGCTGCATCCAGTGCAAAAAATCCACAGGGGTCTCACATGTAACTTTATAAACATTTCACAGTTGTTAAAATAATACAGTAAAATCATATTGTAGCACTGGGGGCAGAGAGACACTTGGCGGGTCTGACAGAATGCCTTAAGGGTGGGATGTATTTAGTTTCGGCTTGACAGGGGTTGTTCGGTGTTCTGGTTCTGGCATCAAGGCCCCAGATAGCATCCACAAGTTAAGAGTGGTTGGTCTTACTTTGGTTGATGTGGGAATTACATAATACAAAGACTTCTGGGTGTTTTCTCTCTTCTTCCATGTGAACAGCTGTAAGGTTCTGCTTGTGTTTGACAGCTGGAGTGTTTCACAGCTTCCACTGCCTGATAAAGCACCAAACTTGGCTGCTGAAGCAATATATAGTATACTGTGTAGGACAGAGGGCAGCCCGGCTTAGGTGTTACTGTGCATGCCTCACCTTCAGTATTCTCCATATTTATCATCTGTTCTGTCTGACTTAATGTTGCAGATTTTACTATGATTTTGAAGATTGGTACCACTCTCATGCCTGTATGTCAGGACTTGAAGCTATGAGGCCTGACTCTGTGTAGAGTATCAAAACATCAGCCTACCAGATCCTCTACAGCTCATTAATTAACACATCATCTCTTGTTTATTTAATTTTCACAGAAGTACAAGTGAAAACCTTTGGACAGAGCCAGGCTAGTTGTTTCCCCATGTGTACTACTGCAGAAGGACGTGAGCAAGATAGTGAGACCTTATTTATAGCTCAAAGCTGCCAGAACTGATCAGTACAGTGTTGAGTCAAGTATTAGTTGGGTAGTGTTGTGCTTGTTCCCAGAACTAACATGGTTATTTGGCTGCAACCTGTGGCTCTCCTGGGTCAAAGAGCAGTGAAAAAGTAAATTGTGCAAATTGTACTCTGAGAATTTAGCTGGATGTGAAAATGTTTCAGCACACTAACAACAGCACTTTCAGGATGTGAAATGTTAAGACTGACTCCTGCAGGGTACCATCAAGAGATCTACACACTGCTACCTTCATGTGTTTTAAAACAAGGAAAGATTAACACGTCTTAATCTATGATGCTATATGGAAATATAAGTTTACCCTGTGGCAGTAAAACATCTTAAACAAATGACAAAGCAGTAGGAATGTAACGTTTAGTGATATTTGATAACACTATTTCTACCCAAGGCAAATTTTACTTTAAAGAAATGTTTAGTTTCACGATGCATGTTTGTTTCTAACAAAGAAATAAGTTACCAAATTTTTGAAGGAGTCTGGGGACTTTGTATACAGCTCATTAAATGTTACACATGGCCAAAGAATTGGAGTGACAGCCAGCAGCAGCCTAAAATTTAGAAGTGACTATTGCAGTAAATCCAACTTTATGTACAGGGTGGGTGAAACTTGTAGTATCACTGGAGTTATGATGAAAACAGTCTCTAAATAGACAATAGTAAATCGTCAGCTGAGTGTTTTGGTGAATCCTGTTGTTAGTTCGCTACAACTGCCGTAGAGACATTACTGTGACCCAAAGTCACTCGGCTGTTGCTAGACATTTCAAAGAAGCTGATCGTTAAGCCTTAACATTATCATTCTCTGCCACACAACAGATTGTAAAAGCACAAAGAGGTGATAGCAAAACAGTAAAACCTGAACTTCTCTTTTCTTTTACTGAAAACAACACTGTTTATTGTTATCTGCATCAAAACATGAAAACCTTTAGTGATTGTCAGTCTAACACCCTGGTTTTCAGCATCAGGTCATACTGCAATACATGGCTGCCCTGAGAGTTTGTTTCTACTGCATTTTGACAGTGGTATCTGCATTTTCCCACAGACATCCCCGTGCATAAGAAGAAGCATGAGCATAACACATACATCTTGGTGAGTAGCCTCTGGGGCTTATCTTCGTTTTATGGCAGCTTTATCAGGTATTTATCTCAAGATCAGTTTCCACCTCATGCTCTAATTGTGAAACATCTGATTTAATCACAGTGTTGCTTTGCACACAATGTTGGTGCCTCTCCTTAGGCTTGGCTCCACACAGTGCTCAGTTTGCTGACAGTGTTGCTTTGCACACAATGTTGGTGCCTCTCCTTAGGCTTGGCTCCATACAGTGCTCAGTTTGCTGACCCACTTCTGTGCAGTGGTGCACCACTGAACAAGCATGAGACTGCAATCTAAATGAAGATGACGTGCATATAACAATGAGGAAAGTAAGTATACAACACATTGTGTGTAGTGTCTTTACTAAATTGCGCTCCATTACTTGCATGATTACAGTGCTCCTCACCTGATGTACCATATGCTAGCTGTCAGAGGTCAGGCATTTTTGGTTGAAAGCTGGACACAATCATGAAGTGGAATGAAATTTATTGGATATTTCAAACTTTTTTAACAAATAAAAAACTGAATAATTGGGCGTGCAAAATTATTCAGCCCCTTTACTTTCAGTGCAGCAAACTCTCTCCAGAAGTTCAGTGAGGATCTCTGAATGATCCAATGTTGACCTAAATGACTAATGATGATAAATAGAATCCACCTGTGTGTAATCAAGTCTCCGTATAAATGCACCTGCACTGTGATAGTCTCAGAGGTCTGTTTAAAGCGCAGAGAGCATCATGAAGAACAAGGAACACACCAGGCAGGTCCGAGATACTGTTGTGGAGAAGTTTAAAGCCGGATTTGGATACAAAAAGATTTCCCAAGCTTTAAACATCCCAAGGAGCACTGTGCAAGCGATAATATTGAAATGGAAGGAGTATCAGACCACTGCAAATCTACCAAGACCTGGCCGTCCCTCTAAACTTTCAGCTCATACAAGGAGAAGACTGATCAGAGATGCAGCCAAGAGGCCCATGATCACTCTGGATGAACTGCAGAGATCTACAGCTGAGGTGGGAGACTCTGTCCATAGGACAACAATCAGTCGTATACTGCACAAATCTGGCCTTTATGGAAGAGTGGCAAGAAGAAAGCCATTTCTTAAAGATATCCATAAAAAGTGTCGTTTAAAGTTTGCCACAAGCCACCTGGGAGACACACCAAACATGTGGAAGAAGGTGCTCTGGTCAGATGAAACCAAAATCGAACTTTTTGGCAACAATGCAAAACGTTATGTTTGGCGTAAAAGAAACACAGCTGATCACCCTGAACACACCATCCCCACTGTCAAACATGGTGGTGGCAGCATCCTGGTTTGGGCCTGCTTTTCTTCAGCAGGGACCGGGAAGATGGTTAAAATTGATGGGAAGATGGATGGAGCCAAATACAGGACCATTCTGGAAGGAAACCTGATGGAGTCTGCAAAAGACCTGAGACTGGGACGGAGATTTGTCTTCCAACAAGACAATGATCCAAAACATAAAGCAAAATCTACAATGGAATGGTTCACAAATAAACATATCCAGGTGTTAGAATGGCCAAGTCAAAGTCCAGACCTGAATCCAATCGAGAATCTGTGGAAAGAACTGAAAACTGCTGTTCACAAATGCTCTCCATCCAACCTCACTGAGCTCGAGCTGTTTTGCAAGGCGGAATGGGCAAAAATTTCAGTCTCTTGATGTGCAAAACTGATAGAGACATACCCCAAGTGACTTACAGCTGTAATCGCAGCAAAAGGTGGCGCTACAAAGTATTAACTTAAGGGGGCTGAATAATTTTGCACGGCCAATTTTTCAGTTTTTTATTTGTTAAAAACGTTTGAAATATCCAATAAATTTCGTTCCACTTCATGATTGTGTCCCACTTGTTGTTGATTCTTCACAAAAAATTACAGTTTTATATCTTTATGTTTGAAGCCTGAAATGTGGCAAAAGGTCGCAAAGTTCAAGGGGGCTGAATACTTTCGCAAGGCACTGTAGATACATTTTGTTTGAACAACTAATTGGTTAATCGATTAACTGTCCAGCTCTGCTTATAAAACGACAGTTTATAAGTAGAACACCGCAGATTTGATGCCACCTGTTTGTTGGTCATATTCAGGTGCTTCCTGTGTGCTCTGAACCAGAACAAACACTAGAGATGCTGAACTTTGGTTTGATTATGGAGATTGTGACAGTCAATAAATGTTACAGGGTGCCAGTGTTTGCTATCTTCAAGACCTCCTGCCTGCACTGTGTCAAAGAGAATGGTGGTGATGATGTTTTTTTAAGAAAAATAGTCTGTACAAATCTAAGTTCAACCATGCAGTTGGATAACAGTTTGGACTGAAATAGCTGTAATCTTTAAAAGTGCTTTGTTAAATGTCTGGTGCTGACAGTGACAGGTGTTGAGATCGGTCGTCCTCAGTGTTGTTTCTGGGACTAATAACCTAGAGACATTTACATAGTGTAATTACACAGGGTGCATTTTAAAGGCTGGTTCAATGCTGACCTGTCACAAAACCTAAGTAAAGGAATAGGTCTGTATTTTTTTACAAGCCACAATGCACATACCAACATTAGCATTTTAGTGCCCACTCACAACTACCAATGGCTAACAGCAGCCAGCAGTAGCTACGGGCATGCCCACTCAAGAAGTGGCTGTGGCTGCATTTGGAGCTCGGCCCCTCTCACAGAAAAGCTGATACGCAAAGAAGTTACTGTATCGTTGTGGCCACAACAGCAGTGAAAGTGTCTGCAGGGAAAAATGTCTGTTGTAATTGTCTATTTGCCAAAAAAATTGATATTCAGTCAGGGTGGCCTGAGAAGGGCCACTTTCTTTCTTTCCACTCATAGAGTTACTGGGGCACGGTACTGGTGCTACCCACTGTTAGCAGCAGGACTGAAATTGTTGTTAGCATCCATACAAACAAGTAAAATTTTCTGCAGTCCAGTCAGTCAGGGTTACTTACTTTGCGAATGTGTCCGAATAACAGTTTTGTAGGTCATTCATTCCCAGAATAGCAACCCTACTTGCAGAGAGCTTCAACAAGTATTGCATGTCTAGTTGAGTCAAGCAACAGCTGAGTTGCTACCATAACGCTGTACCACCTCATAGGAGTATGAACGGGTTCAGTTCATAAGATGATAAGTTCTCTGTTAGTCTGTATGTTTGTTTCAAGTCTTTGCTCAATTTTCTGATGTCATAACAGATGTACAACTCTCCAGTACCAAAGCCTTTAATAAATATGAGGATTTAAACTTTGAGGGAGGTCATGAAACCTCATGGCACTTATAAAAACACCATTGCAGCCAAAACTGCAATTCAAAACTGGAGGTTAAATTAGTGTGTATCTTTATATTTCTCTGATGCTTTGCATATGTATGTGTGTGCCTTCTTCTTTCATTCTTCCTCTCACAGTTTATTGACTTAATTCAGGGAGAACACTTGCGTTGGTTGATGCTCTGATGCCTTCACCCGAGTACTCAAGGACAGACAAACATTTTTTGTGTCTCTGTGCAAACAGCAGTCACTCAGGCCAAACATACAGAAACACAAACACAAACAGAGGTGCATATGCATGCATTCATTAAAAAGGAGAAAAATGACCAAAGCCACCTTAGAAGTGTTCATACCTTGCTATATTTAGAGTCAGTGAGACTCTAGTGCCGTGTCACATGAGCTCAAACTTCACATTCCCCTTGGCCTGTCTGTTCCTGTCTACCTGCATCTCCTCTTTGTGGTTGAAAAGTACAGAACTGAGCTTATTGTTGAAGAAAAATTAACATTTAGGCATGTTTCAACTACACAGTTTGTCGACATTTGAGAAGAATGATTGCTGTGTTTGGCTTTTACAAAGCCGCACATCACTTTTCAGAGGAATGTGGTGTTTTTTCTGTGTAATGACGACAAACACACAGACACGCACCGGTCTGTTTTCATTTTTTTGCTATTTGACAGGAGATGTTGGGTCAACTTCAGTTCAGGCAACAACATAAGCTCCCCATCTATAAATTCTCTGCAGTCATAAGATATACTTGGCACTCCTCTCTCTGTAACACCCGCACTTGCAGGACATGTATAGTCTGCATATTCTGCATAGTCAACTTGTGCTTGATCATGGGTATGTGTGCTTATCATATTACATGACCAAGCATTTGTGCATGCATGCATATGTGCAGATGTATCTAAATGCATTTAGTAGATATTCAGTAAGTGCATGTCAATACCTTTTTACAAGTACATGTACAACAGAAAGCGTGCGTATGTGTGTTTATCTACAGGGCATATTGGAGTCACAGCCCAGAGGTCTTTGTTTTGATCCACAGGGTGTGACAACCCTTTGGCTTCCTGTGCTGCTGTCGTGTTTCTTGCTTCTCTGGCAGGAGCCTCAGACTCGGTGGGTCGTCCAAGCAAGTGGCTACACCTGGGAGGTGAAAGTGGCCAAAGGTATAAAATACCTCACACTCTAAGATCATGGTTTCTTATTTTACATCTCTCCATGGCCTTTACTCCTTAGTTTGACATTGTTTTACACCTTTCACACACTTATCCTTCCGCTCATCCGCACACACTTTACATCACGATACCTTTCATGTTGCCACACCCTATGTTATTTATTGTTACTAAACCGGAATTGGCAATATAAACCTTCCATGTGTGTACTCTCTCTCTTCTTGCAAACCAGAGGGAAGTTTGTTGCAACGGATTAAAGTGTATCTTGGAATCCTCTTCTTTGGGTGTGTCTGTTCTTGTATGTAAATCCTTATTTGTATTCAGGTGATCAAAGAAGATATAGCCGGGAGCCCTGTAATGCCAGTTAACACCTACAGACAAATCTATGAGAGAGAAGTGAGAGTAGATATGTAAAAGGAAAACGACTGGATAGTAATCACCTTTATTTGGCCAAGTATGTTACACACACAAGGAATTTGTTTAGAGAACTGAGGCAGCCATCTGCGGTGTCAATTCAACCAATGGCTCTAACCATCGAGGGCAACTTGGGGGTTCATTGTCTTGCCCAAGGACACTTTGACATGTGGACTGCAGGCACCAGGATTTGAACCTGCTGGTTAGGAGACAACTGCTCTACCCACCTAACCAGTCAACCTCTTCTTTTCTTGTTTGTAACACATTTCAGACATGCCTCTTTCAGTTGGTCTGTTTTAAAGGTTAAGGGACAGAGAAGTAAACAGAGAAAAAGGCTGTGTGTACAATGTGTAGTATAGAAATGATTGCCTCAACTATTAATGTCCTTATGTTTAAATCTGTCATCATTTTTGTAACAGATCAATAAAACATTCACACTGAGATTCAGATTCAGGAAATGAGTGCTCAAATTAAATGCTCAGTATTAACAAGTAAGTATTTGATGTAATCTAATCAGTGAAGGGTATTTTTTCACATCCCATTGTCATTTGTGTGACTTGAACAGTTTTTTTGTTATTGTTGTTGTTGCTAACACAAATTAAAAGAATAACTTAACACCTGATGACTTTGTTTCTATATGCTTGCTGATGTTCTCATCTTGCTGCAGCCAGCGTGAGGGCATATGTTAGGAACAGTATTTGGAGCAGGTGCAGCAGACTTGGAACTTTCAACCAGTAGAGGTCATTGAAAATATGGTGTTAAGTTTAAAAAAAGACAGTTCACAAAACTTGAAAACTTTCAGAACACAATCAAATTGCACATTTTAATACTAACAAAAACAGAAACGAAAATAAGCATGGTAACAAAAACTCTAAGACATACAGGTCACATACAGGACACAGCATCATGACATGCATTTTAAGTACTTTACCATTAACATACCTAAACTGGAAACTTGCTCCTTGGAAACAGGTCACCCTTCACACACACACTTATATTGCGTTTTTATGTCTAAGTGTAAATCTCTCTGTGTGTGTACGTGTATGAGTGTGTATAGCTGATTGTATTTCCTCTGCGGCAGCTGATATTGTAGCTGCTGCGACCCTGTGCACCTGTCATTGTACATCATAGTTCACCCCCCACACACACACACACACGTACACACACATCTTCATGAATAACTTGAATGACTGAATATGTACAAAAAGCCTCTGTTCTTGGACCTAGAAAGGTTAAAGGTGCATAGCATTTCTCAGTTTCATTTTATTTGTTGACAAAGAGCCTTTTGAGGCAGTTTTTTTCCTAAATTGGTTGAGTTATGAACATTTCTTGCATACCCTATAACAAACTATGGCTGTCTGTAATTAGATTATTTGATGAATGCTCTGTTTGGTCAACAGCATGCAGCCCCTTCTTTGTCAAACTGATTTCAGGCCAACTGGCTGCCTGACAAATGACTATTTTCATTATAGAGTGTCATTGAGTACCGATGCCAAAATGGAACTTTGCAATGAGGACTTTTAAGTGCCATCAGAAACACTTACATAATTGGCTTACTGGTAATTTGTAACTGATGACAAACCACAAAGTCAGAGGAACATATGTTTGGTTGAATTGTCTAAATAGCTAAATGCTTATTGGCCAAATAAACTCAACTTTCTGCAGGTTGCTTATTAGAAAGGAAGCTGTGACAAGCTTTGTGATATGAAGCTACTTTGTCTGCTATTATGGTAAGCACATCTCCCACTTGTTAGGTTTCTTTATCCGTCTGTTGGCCTGTATCTTGTAATCACACACACACACACACACACACACACACACGGTTACATTTCAAACTTTATCCTTTTACTCACTAATATATACAACAGCTTATGAATAAATATTTATAGAGATCAGATAACATTGATGTGACTCTGATGGAGGTAGAAAATAGAGACATTTCCTCTGACTAGAAGCTACACTTCTGCAAATCACTTTCAGTTTCAACAAAGAAAATTTCAGATACCGTCTGAATATTTCAAGACAGACACACAAATACAAATAACATGTAAAATGATCAATCTTTTTCTGAGTGTAAACTCGTGTTTCAGTGCTGCTTGTATGAACTCTGATGTCCACATGTATTAACAGACTTGACACAAAATGCACATTAAAACAACTCTTAGTTCAACGCTTCTTCTTTTTGGAGAACCAGATAAATTACATGTATTACACTGGACAATGCAATCAGTGCTTTTACATTTAAAGAAGCCGCAGCAAGCATTAAAACTCAGATATTCTACTTTTTTCATGACAACTATTGAATTTGAAGTAGAAAACAAAACTTTCATTTTTTTTACACCTGCTTATCCAAGTCTTGTTCATGTTACAGTAAATTACAAATAATGGCATGTTTTAAGATTTAAAACACATAGTCAATAATCACTAGTGCACACAACATACATACAGGCAGACACATGTACAAATTATATTTACAGTACACCGTTACCAAAAGTTGACCCCCTACACCTTGTTCAGGTGTAATTGTTTAAACACAAATTAAATAAATATCTATACATGTAAAAACAGGGCTAGGGAGGTTATTTTCAAAATCTAATTTGCCTGCTTAGGGTGATATAATGAGTTTTTTTTTTTTTATTTTTTTTTTTTACAAATAATAATCCAAACACTTTAACTTCAAGCTAGTTTTTTAGTAATGCCAAAATAAGCACTTCTAATCTGTCTCTTCTAATTGCAGTCCTTTTACAGTGAATGTTAGAGATAAGGGTTTGAAAACAATCTCCCCAGCTCTGTACTGTGTTCATACTGTAACAGAGCTACAGAAGACTGGATAAAAAGAAAATCTGGGTGAATGACTATGTCCAGTGAGCGAGAAGGGGAAAGTGGAGCCGGCGAATACGTGGTGAAAGAAAGTGGGCACAGGGAGAGAAAGAGCGGTCATGATAGTCACAAGTTTGGGTCTCAGATGTTTATCTGATCCACAAATATACAGCAGTTAATGATTTTGGACCAGCTCCAGTATGAGGTTTATCAGGCAGGAATGAAAAACAGCCAGACTGTTTTTGATAATCTGAAATGGTTATTATAAACACAGCATGGATAAGACCCTCTTGTTTCAAATAAGACTTTTAGCCACAGGGCAGTACGTATTTTTCTTGTCTGTGTTTTGTGGAGATTTCATTTGGATGTGAGGTTTTTGTTGCTTGCACAAAATCAACATTAGTACTGCAAATGTGGTGCTAAATTTACACATGTTCTTCCTGCTTTGTGAATTCATAAAGAAAGTAATGTCTAAGCATGTCCTGATATGGCAACAGTGTGTTTGGATAGTAATTTGGCAGCTTGGCCATAGGTATTGTATATGTCTTCATCACCTAACAGCTACATTTCATTATATCTAAACATTCATTAACATTCACCTTAAAAGACCAGATTTGTTTTTTCTATCAGGTTCTTACTTTGAATAATAAGATCTTACAAGAACACACAAGATTGCTGCCAAAGTTGGAGTATTTTTTATTATTTTAGCTGAGAAAGTTCTGTATCCTTGCGGGCAGAGTCTTAACTGTTAAAACTTTTGGTATTTACCTTTGATTGCTGCTTTTGTAGTCATTGATTCTACTGTGAAATACCTGTAAAATGCTCCTTCTGAGTACTGCTACTACATTCACAACAGCTAGGATACCTCCAGCCTAGTAGACATTGTTCAAGATATTTGAACGTCCTACCACTGATGACAAGTAGTTGATGCTACAACATCATGGGAATAACTCTATAAAAATTTATGCACCCACTTTTGACTGCTTTTGGAATGAATGAGCATCCATAGTATTTTATTACTCTTTTTGGTGTTTCATTATCCACCTATCATTAAAGCCTTTTCACTTATTTACTGTGATACCTGTAAAGCACAATTATGCTTAAATAATTTACTCCTATTTGTCTTGTATTTCAGTAGCAAGTGTTCCAGATGCAGTTCATTATACAGTAACATCACCTCTCTGTTATTCCTTTAATGTAAACAGGGTGGACAAAATTACAGAACATCTTTCAATAGTTGCCCTGTTGTAAGAACCAGTTCGATTAAACTCTTCATGCTTGGTATCACTAGTTTTTCCCTGTGTGTTGTCTGATTATTTTTGAGGCTGCACATTCTGTGCACGTTTGCACTGTGCTGTGAGTCATGCATCAGTAAAGCTGACACATACTGCTGGTTTACCTGTGTAGCTGCCTTTGTAGTTGTGATCAACAATATTATTAAGAAAACTGGCGCAGCAAAGGTGAACCGCAATCACTAGTAAAATCCTGTAGCTGTGGCACAAACATGCCTAACAGAATATTTGCTCACTACACTAACATTTATAGCCTCAAGCCACCAAAAAGTTGTCATTCTCAAGCATTCATCAAATTGGTGTTTACTGTGTAATATAAATTACTGGGTTATTTGGTCAAGCAATAGAAGCTGTATTTTCCTTACAGCTCCCATTAGCAGAAGTATTAGCCTGCCAATTTGTCAGGGAACCGGGGCCTACTTCTAAAACCTGCTCAATGCAAGAAGTCAGAGGAGCCAGAGTTAGTTGATCATCTTGGATGGAGCTGTCCAGACTGCCCTTCCATCCTGACCTCTGCTGAACGTCCAGCACACCACTCAGGTCCAAGCTCGCCTTTGTCCTACCTGGGGGATTGGAGTAACAATCTCTCCCTCTGCACCATACCCATTCTCTCTTCCCTCCCCCTTTGGTCCTCAAACAGAGTATCTCCTGAAAGGCGTGTCTGAAGTCGGGGCTACGGCAGTAGATGAGCGGGTTGAAGGCTGAGTTACAGTATCCTAGCCAGTTGAGGAGTCTGAAGGGCAGCTTAACGTCACCCAGGTTGAGGCAGGCCACGAGGATGTTGAGGATGAAGAAGGGGAGCCAACATAGTGTGAAGATTCCCATGATAATCCCCAGTGTTTTTAAAGCCTTGTGCTCTTTAAGACAAAACTTTAGACGCCTTGCGGCAGAGTGTTTTCCTTCACCCTTTGCTCTGTTCTCTCCTCCCTTTTCTTCTTTACTTTTGTCTAGACCTCCTGTTTTCTGCATATTTAGACTGTCCTCTCCTGCTTGCTCTCCCATCTCAGCTCCTGCCTGGAGTTTATTCAATGTAGGGCTATCATCAGGATAGGCCAGCTGTGCAGTGTACTGCAAGTTACAGAAATGCCTCTCCCTTCGTCTGATCTTCTCCAGCTGTTTCTGAGCCTCCTGGAAGACCCGGCTGTACAAGAAAATCATCACCACCAGCGGCAGGTAGAATGACACGATTGAGGAAGACACCGCATATGGTGGATTGGTGTAGAACTCACAGCAGCACTCATCAGCCATGCACTTCTTGGCTTTCTCATCATCTGACACCCACCACTTCAGATGGATAGGTAGGAAGGAAATGAGGGAGGCCACCACCCAAACCCCAAGGACCACCACAACAGCTCGACCCCTGATCAGCAGCAGGAGACAAGAGAGTGCACACAGGTGAAGAATACTATAAACCGGTGAGAGAGGTGAGAAATACTGTGCTTGTTTAAAATGTGGGCAAAAATAAGCATCCTCTTATGCCAAGACCACATCTTAAATGAAAATGATTTTTTTTTCACATATGCCTCATCAAGACCAGTAATGAGACACTGATGTTTGAAACTGGTACATTTCCCCTTTAAATGTGTATATTTAATAAAAAAAAAGGGCTTCTCCTGGAACAAGTTCTCTCCAAAGTGCTTTAAAGCATTATTTCCAGTATTTCCAGTATTTCCAGTGGGCCAAACCTGCTGGGGGTCAGCAAAACCACCATGCTCAGTTACACAGTGTGGAATGTTACCTTTGAACCATTTTGTGTGTTCATGTTTCCCAGCATGTTGCACGTCTGGCCACACCCCGAAAAGTGACATTACAGCAGGATTTGCAGGTGGAAAATACCTGCTGTGACGTTACTGGTTTGCGTGCAGCTAAATGAGTGACATGCCGGAAAGTTCAAACGTGTAAAGAATAGAACTCTGGTGTTTCCTCCTTTGTGATGCACTACAGATTTACTGTATGTACTTACAGTGGCCCTGCTCTAAATCCAGAAGTGTTACAAATACAAAAACACCTGAATGGGGAAAACACATGCAAAAAGAATATTTGTGTTTTCTGTGTCTGCTTTGTCCATGAAGCCCACTGTATTGACCAAATAAATGTTGCATTCATTTAGTAGCACAGGAATGAAATTTTGGAAAGCAAATTAATTTTGTTCTTTAAAACATTGTGACTAAGAAGCAACCACTGTTGTATGGTGGATAGACCAAATGAACATTTAAATATTATATTTCAATTTAAATAGTTAAATCCTAAAAGTCACCTTGGCTTTTCTAAATTTTACAATTTGAATGAATTTGATTATTCACAGACAATAAATAATATATGAAAATGTAAAAAAAACAACTGTGATTTCCATAGTGAATGCATGGTCAGGGACCACTTGCAGTTCTTCATGGACCACCAGGGATCTGCGGACCACTGGTTGAGAACCCTGGCTTTAAAATATTTACTAGGAGTTACTTTCTGTTGTACTTTTAAATACTACCACAAAACACTTATTTAACTTCACACCCACACGTCTACATCACAGCTCGCCCATACCTGGTCAGCAGTGTCGGGTATCGGAGTGGCAAGGTGATGGCGAGGTAACGGTCCAGAGCAATCACACACAGTGTTTCAATAGAGGCCGTCACACATAGCACGTCAGTTGCTGTCCAGAACTCACACATGAAATTTCCAAATTTCCAGCGATCCAGCAAGATGTTACTGGAGCCAAAGGGGACCACAACCACACCCATGATGAGGTCAGCAACAGCCAGTGAAGCAATGAAGAGGTTAGTGATTGTCTGGAGCCGCTGGCACCGGAGGAGGGTCATGATCACCAGCACGTTACCTGGACAGAAAAAAAAGATACATCAGGAGGAATTTAACTAAGAGATATCTGAATGTCATATGAATTAACTGCATAATATATGTGAATTTCCATTCGGTTATTAAAAAATGCACTAATTGGAATGATGTAATATTTAATAGCTTACCAAAAACTATGGCCAGAACCAGAAGGGCCATTGCAACACCTAGCAGCACGAGCCCTGGTTGACTGCACACTGAGAAATCTGAAGCCAGTGAGGAGTTGCACTGGTTTGACACAATACTCACAGAAGCCATGATCTGCAGACACACAGAACAACATTGCTTCGTTCAAAATAGATCAATGCAAATAAAAAGTTAAAGGGACTGAATTTCAGAACTGTTGCAGTGGTGAGCAGTTTAACAGGTACAGCACCTCTGTGGGAAACAAATGTTACTTAGGCATTTATTTGCCTCATTGTCATGCATTTAGTAATTTGCAGTGTTCAGTGTGGGCAGTGTAAGCTGTTGTCAGGAGAGTTTATACACATTCTGTTGGGACAAGCCCAAGTTTAGGTTTAGATTTTTTTTCTTGACTTCCTCAGTGTTGATCAGGATGGGCTGCAGCATTCAGGTGTGATCAGACACTTGGAGGTGTATTACTCTAAAGAGTCCTTTTCCAGGCAGTGCCCACTGCACTTAAGTTGTTGTATAATGTTCAGTTGACTCAAACTGCATGTGGGTCTTTGGTCTGTCAGGCTGCTCCAAGCAAGCATAAAGCAAACTGGGTTGTAGCTTTGTTTTTACCCCACAATGGAGAACAGAGCACGAGCAGCAACTGTGGTGGGTAAAGAAGGGCAGCTCTTGCAAAAAGTGTGGTTGTGTGCAGATACTTGAGCTCATAATTGTATATACATTCTGTATGTGCTTGTGCCTGTGTGTGTGTGCATGGAGAGATGAGTGTTCTTAACCCTATAAAACATTTGTATCATATTTGATACGTGAGGTTTCTGAGCAAAAAAAAAAATTGCCCAAAATGCCCCATGTATCAAATGTGATATAAAAGAAATAGAAATAATCTAAATAATATGGCACCTCTATTCCTATATGCCTGGACTGTCTGTCTATGCATATATGGCAAATAAAAATCGTGAATCTGAATTTTCAATCATGAATCATATTTTGGATTTTGTTAAAAGGTTTAATAAACATCTCAGTTCCAAAAAATTAGAATGTTTTGGCTATTTTTTGATGTGTCAGGCTTTACCTGGATAAAATGCAGATGAAACGCTGTAATGTGCCACTTAAAATTAACAATAAAATTATTTATTGCTAAGAAATTAACCTGCTGATCTGCATCAGAGGACATTATATGTCCTTTGTTGTTATTTTGCGGTCCTCAAATTGAACAATCTTTCTCCCAGATATCAATGTACTGTATGTGATATCTGCAGTGTGTCCTGCTGTAATACTGTTTAAGAGATTGTGCATTTCTTGTGTTCATATCATTATCAGCTTGCTTTATTCAAGTCACAGTAAACTGTTTATTTATTTACTATAGTTTTATATTTCTGTTTGTCTGTGATAATGGATAGTAGAGTGACAGAAAACGAGCAGAGCATATGCCAGGCTTACAGGTGGATGTGGGGTAAGAACTGCGACTTGTGAAATGCTATATACCGTAAGCCTCAGCAAAATATGTAATGATGTTTGCAAAAGACGAGCAGCAGCAGCATCAGCAACAGTGCTAGGCCAGGCAGCTTAAATAACCATCTCATTGCTCTGGGTGCACTGAACATACAGGTATATAGGAAAACTTAATGTATGTTACATGTACTGGGTCACAGGCATATATAGTTCTGTTAGTTTCAGTCATGCTAAACAGTATGCATAGGAAAAACATTTGCTTTTATTTATACAGAATAGGCTGACTGAGCTTAAAAGGCTGTTTTGGAGCAGTGGCCTATTGACAGTAGACACCTGGGGATCCTTTCCATCCTGTGACAGCTGGAGAATGGTTCGCATGGTTTTGGATCATAAATGGTTCTACAATAACAGTAAGTCTCTTTGTTTGTTTCATAAGAGGCAGTTTATTTGTTTTTATGTTGTTCTTGTATACACAGTTAAAAGGGAAAAGCTGTTGGTTGGTTATACTTGGATTTCCATGCATGTTGGCACACATATTAAAGTAATACTATATAGAAGTGCATTGATTCACAAGTATTTACCCAGCTCTCCTGTTGAATTTTGGGATGCAATTCAAAATGGAAAAGTGGACCACGATGAGGTTATTTTCATGTCGTTCATCTCACAAATGTTATAAATTGCTGCCCTCAGTAAACAAAGCCTCACAGTGTCATTACATTACTGTTGCAAGGCAGTGCATAGCATGCTGTCAATAATTCTGTCTGCAGCGCACAGCAACGCTTGTGTGAAAATTTGTCGTCATACTTAAAATGTCTCCAACGCAACATTTCTAATTATTAAATGTGGAGGTGTCAGATGATCTGAAAAGCTAACAAATTTTAAAAATCAGTCTTTCATTACTGATGCTTAGAGAGCTGCTTCAATTGTAATGGGTGACGCACAGCACAGCATAGTGTGGCCCTCACAGATAGTAATGCAAACAGTCCAATACTATATACAATATAGAAGCAAGAAGAAATTAATGCATATTCTTCTCTGTAAAATGGTCAGTGCACTTGCTGCTTTCTTCACATTGTTGAACCTTAACGGTGCCTTTCAGCTGTTGACTGCCCTCATTGATCAGATCAATAATCCGGGCAGCTACGTGCACTAATACATAGTCAATATTGCGAAAGAGGCTCTGCTCTTCTCCCTGTGTTGTTTACAGTTACACACAAGAACACCTGACCATTTAAGTTAGGCCAATAATCAAACACAAACAGTTTACTAAGACATATTCTGTAGACCCCAATATTTAGGCAAAGGATGACATGTGATAGCGAGTATCCTGAGCACTTTAATACACAAAAATGAATGTAATAGTGCATGCACAAACAAACACACAAGCACAAGAAAACACGCAAACACAAAGATGGACATTCTCACAGAACACCCAGTTTTTACAGTGCTTACTAGAATCAACTGGTGACAGCAGACTAAAGTGTGAAGGAAGTGTGAAAACCACAATCACGCTAAAAACAAGTCATGAAGAATTTTTTTCCACCCCAATAAAACAAACACATGTGTTATAGATGAAAACTAGATGGATTTACTAACTGTCTCTGGAAAAAATGTACTTTTGCTAAACTATGTTTGTGCCGAGATCAAGGTGAAAGCTGTAATAATAAAATAATACAGATGCTTTTTAAATATCTGAGACTTTTGAGACATTTCAGCACATCGACAGTACACATTTGCAGTAAACGTACAGTAATCATATGCTAGAAAGACATAAATTTTGACTCAAGACTATGACATACATCACTTTATATTATAAATGTCATATATATTTCACAACACAAGTTATACAATTAGCTTTTGATTACCTTAACATATTGCTAAAATCTGTGAAAGTTTAATCTTTTAACAGCATAAAAACTATATGGTTCAGTAATTCCAGAAAATCTTGCAGATTTTTTAAAAGCATTGTATTGATTCATATCTATTTAACTGAACTATATGCATGTAAACCAGACTAAAAGTTAATTTTCCTACCTCCAGACTCCCTTCTCTGCTTTACAATCCAGTGATCTGATAATCCAGAAGCTTTTAAATCCACAACACACAGTATCATTATAATGTGTATGTCACCAGTCTCCTTCAGTCTTTTAGTCTTTCTTCCTCTTTGCTGAGTTATGCAGGTCTAGTTTTGTTTGTAACATGCACACACACACACACCTCATGTACAACCCCTCTTTCAGCCTTCGACCACATTTGCCCTTCTCAAGCAGCTGACCCTGTCACTCTTTTTATAAGCACGTCCTGATGACATCACAGCAGTGTAGTAGCCTATCAGAGGACATGGAATGGCTTTTAGAGTGGATCGCATGTCTGCAATGTACTGACAGCTCGGCAGCCCTATAGAATATCTTAGTTTTTTTTTCTTAAACCTTTATTTATTCATGGAAAGTTTTTTTTGCTCCTTTTCAGCACCAGTCTGTTTCACATCCACACTCTGGGGCTGGCAAATTAGAATCACAGACTTCTGCATTTTGGCTGCTGGGTAGCTGTACTGCTGCAGTTGAGTAGTTCAACCTGAATAGCTACTTCACTGCATTCTCATATTTTTATGTCACACTAGTCTTCTGCAACTGAACTGAACTGAGAGCACTGAACCACACTTTTCCACATTTTATTTAAGCTGCAGCCCTGGTACACAGATAACTGGGTTAATGTTAAGTGATTCTTGATTTAATACAAGCCTGTATGTTTCACTTCCTCAGTGCTGGCTCAGCATTTGAAGATGTTGTAATTGTCCTCAAGCTCATCCTGCAAAAGTAAAGTCTATTAACATTTAACCTGTTTAGTTTGGGAAATGATTTCAGCTAAATGGTATCAATCTAAAGCTGGGACATTGTCATTCTCCTGAAATGTATGAAACAGCATGTGAGAAACATTTTGCAGTTTCTCTAGGTAAACTAAGTGCACATACCATCAGCAAGCAGGGTTACATTTGATATCAAATCCTTTCCCTTAGCCAGTGGGTAAAGAATATCAAAAATTGGGTTCATTGCGAAAAAAAAATCTCAACGATTATAACGTTTTTGTGACTACAGTTTGCCTTCATTTGAGAATGTGCAGTACACACAGTAAGATACCCATCAGTAAAAGCTTCAAAGCGAGTTCACTGAAATTAAAACAGGTTTCACAAGTCCTCTTCTGTACACTTGCTTTATTTACTAAATGGTTTTAGCTCTTCTGGCATGATCAGGGTGGTGCAAAGTTCCTTAAATATAATTAATTGAGTTGTCATGTGACCAGCAAATCACCATAGACACCATATATACAAAACATTACAATTAAAAAAACATTTAGAAGAGTACTGTTGACAGTATCTTTAGTCACTGTTGAAACAAAATTGCAAGTGAAATAATTAATACAGTATAAAAATTGCAGTCATCTTTGCACAGAATGACTCTCAGTTTGTCCTGTGGTAAAAACTGAGATGTCATGTGCCAGCAACTTCTTACAACCGACATGTTATAGTAAAGCAACCTCTTGCAACAGTAATTATGAGACGAGCAAAGTAAGAAGTTAGATGACAGAACAAAGTGTGACAGAAGTCTGCATCAGGAGAAGATTATGGGTTGGATAGATGGGTCAGGGCTTTCCCACAGTCGACTGGTGTTTGATTGTTCTTAACCATGTGTTTATTCTTGTAACTATAACAACAAAGGTTATTTTAACCCAAACCATGAATATTTTTTCTAAATATAATGAAGTAGATTCTGTTCCTAAACCTAATGAAACCATGAGGGTTCAATAATTGACTGTTTTTATGATGATGAAGGCTTGTTATGCTCACTGCTGGAGCGGCTATATGGAGCATGTGATTGTCACCATGACGACAAAGGTCTGGTTAGATGCCACAGTCAGGGTTTGATGGGTACCAGTAGGGACAGATGACATACATGATATTGTTGTTTAAACTGGAGGATTTGTTGATTTTTGATAAAGAATATTGTGAACAAAAACTACTGAAAACATTTATAGAATAAATAAGGTGTAGTGGATGGTAGTCATATTACTTAGTTAGGTAAACGCAGCATTTTACAACATTGTAAAAATACTCTGTAACAAGTAAAAGTCCTGCATTCAAAATATTACTTAAGTAAAAGTTAAAAAGTATTAAAATCAAAACAAACTTAAAGCACTGAAAGTAAAAGTACTCAATATGAAAAATGGCATATTTATAATTATAGTAGTTTTTGTATTAATATGGTTCTGAAAAGTAACTAGTAACTAAAGTTATACTAGAGTAAAAAGTACAATAATTGCCTCTAAAATGTAATGAAGTCAAAGTATAAAGTAGCAGAAAAGGAAAATACTCAAGTAAAGTACAGATACCTCAAAACTGTTGTTAAGTACAGTACTTGAGTAAATGTATTTAGTTACTTTTCACCACTGACAGTAGTGGGGCCCAGTGCTTTTGATCATTTTAATCAGTTTCAAAAATTATACACTGGTGCTCCTGGTGGTTTTGACACTGTGGTAGACGACTGCTTGAACTCAGAGCTGAACGGTGTAAAAGCAACAAGAATGATTTGAAAGGCACTATAATTACATGCCTGTGGTGTAGTTGTCCGGGTGGCTCTGTTTGGTGTTCATCATCATGAATCACTAGGCCAACAGGATTTGTGCAAGGGTCAGCTCTTGGCCTCTTTCTAATGCCCATTTCTTGTTGTCCCTGGTGCCAGGAAGAACTGATCCTTCCTATTTCCAAGTCACCAGCCAGTCATACGCTCCACCCCAGCCATTGCACCATACTGCCTATGGACTTTTAGCCATGGTGTCAGGCTCCAGGGTCACTCATCTGGGTCAAGGCTCTATTCAGGCCCCCAAGTGGTGCAATGACCGACAGTATGGAGGTTTACTGCACTTACTGTAACTTATCTTATAAAGTGATGCACAATCACATAAAAGTTCAAAATATATTGACTTACCCTAACCCTAACCCCTAACCCTAACCCTAACCCTAACCATTTGTTTCCTATGTTTACCACAGCATGACATTCATTATTTTTGGATGTAATCACAAAGAGGCATTACCATATATAACTTCACTGCACAAGATCGTGTTAGATAGAAAACCTCAGAAAGTACCAGGCTACTTTCACATGAGTTTTTTTTACATGTGACTTTGTACACAATGTTCTGTCTGCTCTATGCCGATGACACCCTCCATGTACACAGCAAAAGCCTCCCACACACGCACACCACATGTGGTACAGTTAAAACACTCTCAGTCCAGATGAGACCTGCATGTTCCAGTAGCAGCAACTAAACAACTGTCAGGGACTAAGCGCTCATGCTGCCTAATCAATACTCCTTTCTATTAATAATGTGAATTATGTTTGTTTAAGACTGCTGTAAGATGTAAGTTCACAAACAAGGATAATCTTTATGAAAGCATTGTAAGAAAAGTCAGGAATTTATATCAGATTAGAACATTTAAATCATCGTTAGTTTTTTCACTTTCCCATTTGGTACAGTACCAGGGAAGAGGACACAATGCAAGCTTAATATATGTTTTTAAGACAGGCTTGTTTTTGTTTGTTTGTGTTTTTGTTCATGTACCAGAGTGATACTAACATTTCAACTGCAGTTGGCTCTCCTCACACCATGTCTGCTTTCTCTTTCTGTCATTTTCATTATTTATGTCACTTCCCTCGTTAATCTCGTTCTGTGTCATGATGTCTTTTGGGGCTTGTCTATCAGGCAGCCCAGAGCAATGTCCATGTGGCCATAAGCAATGACTGACAATGCATGTGTGATCATTTAAACACAAGTCAATTATGTTTTGACTACCCAGCTGTAGTCATTATTCTGGTTTCTGTCACTCTGAGTGTGCAAATGTAAACACAGAGGAAACCAGTGCTTGTACCATCAGGAGCAAAACCCAAGTTGTGATATGACTTATGCACTCTGACCCAGCCTCTCTCTACTTCACACGCTCTCTCCCACGATGCGTCTAGTTCATACTATACCATGCCTATGTATGGGAAAAGAGACACAGTGCAGTCAGTATGGCTATATCCTCTTGTCTTCCTAGTCCTAATGCATTCCTCTCTACACCACTTCCTTTCCCTGCCCTAACCCTTCCTCTCTCCACATCCTCCTCTACCTACGTCACCTTAACTGCTAAAATATCCATTCTTTGCAGGCAAAACTCTGCTCACTCATTCATATCTATAATTTTTCCTAGTTGCTGTTTTTCTACTGTGCTAAGGGAGGACAGGGTCGTCTGTAGACATCACATTTATATAGTAATTTGCAACACCATATACATATTACAGAAACATTATGCTGTCCATTTAAGTTTTGACTGTGGAACGTTTTTAAGTCACATAATGATTATAATGAATATATCTGCAAAACATTAACTGGCAGTTTATTTAATTTTTTGTCCCCACAATATCATTTCCTGAAAAATCATAGCCATGCTCATAGCCAACTGGCTATCTTTTGGTGCTTACAACACTTGTTTAAGCTTTGGTAAGGATTGTGGGCTTGGTTATATATTAATGTTGAATCCCACTAACATACTCCAGGCAGTATTGTTTTTGTCATTAGCTGTATATTAATATAATTTCTTGGGGACAGATTTTTTACTGTGTCAGAGCCCACTGAGATTGCTTTTCTGAAAAAAAAAATTGCTGTTTTGTCTATTTATATTCTATCTGATCCTGTGGTTGAACTGTGCTGATAAGCAGTATGACTAGGTGCACATGCAGTGTTACAGCATCAGTTTTTATAAATCTGATTTGCAGGTTTGATGTTTTCATCAACAAAACATATTACATTGGAAAACAAATGGTTTGCAAAGCCACAGTTGTTTTATCTTACACATTTTACATTCAGTTGAAAATATTTTAAGCATCCTAGGCCACAAAATGCACCTGCAGCAGATTAATACAGCACTAATTAATCAAATTTGGAGTGACATCTAGAAGGAAAAACACATTCCCAGGCTCAGCAGGGTTGCGAGGGTGGCATGTTTGTTCTTCTAAGAGAGGCCCCACTCTGTGCAGTATATCCTGTGCATAATGTGTGTCTGGACCACTGAGAACGCAGGCTACTGTTTCCTGCTGCTATATTCCACACATCTGACGTACGTATTTACACCTTGTCCTTCCTGTATGAAGTTTTAAAATTGGCTACAATGATTTCAGTGTTCTGATATGAGCAGGATTAAGAGAATAATCTAAACAAGAGAAGCCTTTTGTGGCTAATTTAAAGGTAGTGTTGACGATTCATTTAAAAAATTCTTGTTACATTTCTTAAAATTCTCTTTTCATCCTGATGGCAACGAATGCATTAAATTCACTGACAACATTTGTGGCAGCAGCAGGGCTGTAATTTTAATCGGCTCAAGCAAAAACCACTGGATGGTCTACTTGTCTGTCAACCTAGTTTCTTACTTGCATGCACTCTGCCCTTGCACTAATTGTGTGAGCCAAGAATCTCCCACATAGCCACTCTGTTTTATAACTATAAACCTAGTGAGCTGTGGCAGAGAACGGAGACCGTATTCGAGGAAGTTACGACTAAAAAGAAGTTGGATGCTGCAATGTTGTATTTTTTTCCTGAAATGTGTAAGTAGTCAGGCGGTGTGCGCTGCAGTGTGCGTTGTGTTTTGGAGCATGGCTTTGGAAAGAAGTCAGAGCAAAAGGACTGGATTTCTTCATTTGGCTACTTTCAGAATGGAGTTTCTTATTGCTGGCTTTTCCAGGAATGACAACTACACCTTTAAGTATGCAGCATTCTAAATTGAACTGCAATAATAAGCAGCATTTTAAAGATTTGTAATTTGTCACTACATAGTTAAATGTACCAGACTTTGAGTGAGCATTCTTATTGATGTCATAAATCTGCTGGGGCCCATGACAGGCAAAATCATTCTCTAGCACTAAGCTACATTTCCTTTAAACTGACCTAATAGTACAGTTGCTTTTAACTGCTGGCCTCACCTAAGCAAAGAGTAAATGCTCCTGACCTTAACCCAGCCTTATATCTACATTGCAAGCTGCCTTAGTCTAGTCAGTAGCCCACCTGTTTTTTCCACTTAAAGTGTTTAGCTCCACTAGTATGTAGTAGTTATTGTAGTCCTCTGAACTCCCCCAGTCTCTTTATTCTCTGTCTCCTTTACCATGTTATATATTTTTCTATTCTGGCTCATGAAAACAGAACACATTTGATACACAAAATGAACCTTGTTTTGACACATCCAAACAGGTCTTTCTGTACATACAGTCACATATGCTACCTGTGCTTGAGTTCACTTGTGTGTTTGTCATGACAGGTGAAGAGAGCGGGAAATGAGAGGTCTACTTTTTAC
>NW_018127922.1:2097489-2105763 GCF_001952655.1 Monopterus albus | reverse complement strand
TCTTCCCCCTTTTACTCCTCTCATCATTGTCGCTGTCGCTCTTCCTGTTCCTGTCTTTCATCATTTGCCCTCTCTCCTTTTCTTTCCTCTGTCACTCTTTCTACCTCATCCCTCTTTTCTCGTTCATCCCCTCTCGCTTCTTGTTCATCACTTCCCCTTCTGCCTCCTCAATCATCACGCTCTCTCTGTTTCCTTTCTTTTGTTGTCTCCCCCTTGTGTAACACTTGTGCTCTGCTGTTCATTTTTCATTTGTCCACATTTTCCTCGCTCACTCTACTCTTTTGCCCATCCTTTTTTCCCCACTTGTGCCATTTGTCATCCTCTTTGGAGTATTATATACAAACAACCATAGCAGGTTTTTTTGCCTTCTGGATCAGTAGATGCATCAAGTGTTCTTGAATGACACCATTAAACATTTGGAAAGCTTGTGAAGTTGCTGTTTTACCACAAGAATATTTTATTCTGTGACTTTTTTCAAGGCAGCTTGTTGTTTTTCATACATTAAAGAAAGAAAAAGAAAAAGAAAGAAATGAATTTATGGCGGGAGGAGCCATATTTATGACTGGGAGAAATTCAGGTGAGAAGATTCACTCATTCATTTGTTGTACATCATTCATCCTGTTCATTTTGTGTGAAAAGAAACCCCTAACTCAATACAATATGTTATTTTGATATTAAAAGGCTACTCCAGTGATTAAGTATAGCTCACTGATAAATTTACTTTCAAACTCAAGTCATATCAGTTTTCATATGTATGGCTCAATATCACAGATCACAAATTTGCCTTAAGGGGCTTCACAGTTTGTACAGCATACAACACCCTCTGTCCTTTTTGTGAGGACCCTCCCTCACAAAAAAATTCATGGAAAAACAAAAACAAAGGAAAAACCTCAGGAAGAGGAACAGAGGAAGGATCCCTCTTCCAGCCAAACAGATGTTGTTCATTGTCATGCGTACAAAATAAGTCAGCATAATAGATTTACAATATGGATATTCTGGATGACAAAAGAACATTTTTAAACAGAGTATGAGCAACTTAAGAGAAATTCTGGGTGACCCATTAATTTACAGGCAGTTAACTATGTAGTAATATGAATACATTTCTAGGAAATCTGGAAAAATATCATACGAAGTAGTTGTTGTTTATGAATGACCAGAAATTACTGGGGAATACTGCATAAAATTAAAGCTGAATAAAGAGCTTTGGCCAGTAATTCTGTTGTAATTTATTGTTATAATAAAAGGCATGTGGCCACAGGAGCATGCCTTCACTGTTGTCGCTTCATATAAACGTAAAGCCAGCATTAAGGTGATATAGCCAAGTTACCTTGTTATCACATCTTACATCTTGTATTACATACTGTAATTCTACTGCACTGCTCTTCACATGTACCAATAGACTGAAGGTACTTTCAAGGTTTCCCCTTTTGTTTTGCGTGACGTTCTCTGTGGTGGACACTGGACAGATAGACGTCACTGACAGCACTTTTCTGCTGTTTTACTGCACCTCAGCGGCTCAGAGAATTCCTGTCTGTTTAAACACAGCTGGTACAACTGCTCTGGATAAGAATCAGAGCTGTGGAAATGTGGCTTCACACCTATGTTTTAATGGTGTGAGAGCAGGAAGAACCAGCAGGCAGTCAACACTTACGTGTTTGATCTACAACAACAAACCCCAGTGCCGCTGTGCTCATTCTGACTTGTGGGAACCTCAGCTCTCAGCTATATCCTGAGCTTAATTACTGTATTTATTTCCTGTGTGTTTGTAGACATGTTGTTTACATTATTAGTGGGTCAAAAATGGCTGACTAAGATTTATTGATCTTTTATGTGGATAATAATGACACCAGTACAACAGAATAACACAGATGATGTGTCTTCTCTGAGAGATAATTATGACAAATCTTAGTTAGTAAGTACATAATATCAGCTTTATATGGTGATAAACGTTCAGTAAAGAAGAACTCTTTGCTCATGTTCTGCCTCGTCTCTATACAGGTTAAAAGTTCTCTATCACCATCGTAACCACATAATGTCCAAGGATGTGTCTAAGGCTTCCATCAGACACCTGCTGGCTCTACTCTACCACCAGCGTCTGGACTCTGGAGGATCCTGTCCCATCTAGTATCTTCATATGGGCTTATCCTTAATAATAATGCTTCAGATCAGTGAAGTCTAACTGCATTGCCTCTTCATTACATCTTTTGTTTGAGCTCTCCTTGTTGAGACATGTCAGTGTTGTGTTTGCTGCTTGCTTCTGTTGACTTAAAATAAACACAATTAATTTTATATTATACCACTCCTTATATTGCTCTGACACCTTGTAGTAATTACAGTGAGCAAATAAAATCTGGGTCAAGGCCGCTGGTGGCGTCTGTGTCACTGAAATGGTATTTATAGGCTGCTATAGCATGTTTCCTATACAGCCTGCACTTCTTGTTGCAGAGGAAGCAGCCACTTGTTCCCCTCTCAGGCACCACACCATATGTGTTTGTTTAATCTTTTTTAATCTCTCTTTTTCTATCTCACCCCCACCCACCTTACTAGCTCTTTTTCTGTTAGTATGAAACCAAACTCTTTAAGTGTTTGAACTGGAATAGCGGTGCCCTCTTTGTGATAGTGCAATATTTATTTGTGTCACAGAGCAGCCCAGCTGGTTTGTTTTGACATTTTACCTTGTGTAACATGTCATTTGACATGTTACACAAGGTAAAAAGTCACACATGCCGAGTTAAGTGGAGACTCCCAGCCTGATATTCAAGTACATGGACCTCTCAAACATAATGTGCAAACTCTCTCCTGATACTAATTACCAAAGTCTTAAAGCACTGTGGCTTAGGAGGGAGGGAGCGAGAGTTGTTCCCCAGCTGTAGGGGAGGCGGATCAATCCTTAGCCTCTCCATTCCACATTTTGAAGTGCCCTTGAGCAAAACACTGAACCCCAAGTGGCTCCCAGTGTTGTTACCAATGTGCAAATAGGTGAATGGAAAATTGTGTAAAGTGCTTTGAGTGTGCAGCAGTGTGCAGAAAGTGCTATATAACACAATTTAAGGGTGTTTCTTTTTTCACCCAAACACCATCAGAGGACTACCAGTATGTGGTTGGTGACAGTTTACTTGCCTCATTCTTGAAGTCCCACTTTGTATTCACGTGCATGCACATAAACCATATTCTGTTTGCAGTTGGCTGAAGTTATACTGTACTATTTTTAGTAGTATCTTATGATCAACTTCCCCATTGGCTTCATCTGTCTGACCACCAACAATGTCACTTCATGTTTCATAGGCAGCCTGCAACAGTTCCCTCTTTTAGAATATAATATGACTGTAATACTATATAACACAAAAGGCTTTTAGGTTGACTAAATAAATGTTACTTACCTCTTTTACATAGACACACAAAAAAGAATGTAGGAGTATTTTAAAATCAAACAATGCCCTGTAAGATACAAAGCTATGTGCTCTGCTGTGCACTGCAAACTTCAGGTCTTAATCTAAAACCTCAAATTAACATGCAGTTTAAAATAATGTTTTAAACATGCAAAGACATATAACACAACACATACAGTTTAGTAAAACACACAGTGAAGTTACCAGACAATGTTCTTTTGACAAACTCTCTGTGTCCCATATGCTTTTAAGCTGGCAGACTGACTTAACAATAGATAATCAATCTCTGTTCAGACACAACAAAGAGAATGTGATGCCCTGGGTGACTTACTGTCTATCTCACCTCCATCAACTTCCTAGTGAAGACATCAGCCAAGGGTCAAGCACCGACATTATAATTTTGGATCAGGTTGAAACCTACAGTAGCGCATGTTCATAAGAAAAGGAGCTTCCAGCCACGACACACATCACAGGCCAGAGTCTGATTGGTTTTGTTCTGAAATATTTTGCAGCTTTATTTTCACTGCTCAAATGTGGAGTTTTTTGTTTTGCAGCAAACCTGTGGTTAAATGCTTCCTTTCGTGTTCACAAACATTAGCAGGAGGCATTAGGAAGCGCCGGTGGTTGGTTCGCAGGAAGTATCCTGTGCATTGTTTTCAATTACAAGGAAGTGAGTCAGGACAGACTGAAAGGTAACTGTATAAACATGTTTTTCTGTTGGAGGGTTGCCTCATGCACGCAAGATCAAGTCATACCTCAAACTGTTCAAACAGGTGTAACTATGTTTAACAGAAAGACAATATATAATGTGGTAATTATAACAAAACATAAAACCAATATGACATCTGTTTAATATGTTGAAAAGAATAAAATGTTTGAACAAAAAACATCTATTCATTTACATCAAAATATTACAGTACTAATTTTAATTATGCCAATCACTGGTGGTGATTCATTTCCAGTGCTCGTGACACCACCACAAAAACATCTCATGCAACCATTGATCAGGTGTGTGGTTCAGTCAGAGGTTTCTTATATAGCTATCATTTTGGCTTTTCACCAAAGGGACAATATAATACTTCCACATCGCTTCTATGGACAGCACACTGCCTTCAGAAATATTGTTCAAACATACACTGCCACCTTTTGGTGTTTCTTTGTAGCTACAGCTAATGGCCTCATATTGCTTTGCTTAACTTTGGTCTGTTCAGTTACTTTATACCTATTTATCCTTCTGTCCATCTATAACTCCTGGATAAATCAAATGGAAACAGGTGTGAACATCTGGAGACCAACAGTCACAGCAGGGTGCTGTTTTGCAGATAACATACTGACTCTGTGACGTCACAGTTGGAAAAGCACGGGTGTAAATAATAAAATTGATGATGGCTGAATTGTATTTAGCTGCTTCAGTGTCTGGCTCCTTGTCACACTGTCGTGGCTCACTGGGACACATGAATGTAACAGGACCAACACTGATGTTATCACCTGTGCTGTTCCTGCTATGGCCAGTCAAAATGTTTGCTGTGTAAAAGGCCTGTTTTTCCTGCTCATGAAGAGTGCAACACCTTAAAGTTCTCATCATAAAGGCGAGTTTATTTGTTAGAGTCTCACATTACTGCTGTACTCCTTTGGCTGGTGTTTTCCCACCGGCAGTGCGGAGATCAGACGCTGTTCGGCGCGCTGGCACCGTGAAAGGAGTCGCCCTGGCCGGCGAAAGACACTGACAGCAACGAGCCTGTGAAAACTCACGATCCAGCATTTCAGCATCCACAACGGGACGCACAAACATGCAGGCGTTGACGGGAGCGCACTGACTGTTGAGAGGGTATGGACGCGTCTGAGTCAGAGGGCCGCTGGGGTTTGATGGGTGGGAGAGGCAGAAGCTGAAGACGTGAGGAGGAGGATGGTCCATCAGTTCCTGCTTAATTTCTCAACCAACTGCCTTTACGCAGGGTGAAGGGATACAGAGGTCCGCCGCCTGGCAGTGTAATCCGCTTGGCGGTAGGAGAAGGGAGACCCTATCCAGACTAGAGGGAGGGAGAGTTTTAAGTCGGACAGGGCTATAGAGACTTGACAGGAGCGCATGGTCATATTTGAAGCGTCTGTCCCGGCGCTGGGAGCCTAAATGAAGTGTCTGATACAAACTCTGGCATCATGAGTGGACAAACTAATGGTAAGAACATGTGTGACTGTGTCGCAAGTGTGTACAAGGTGGTGGGAATGTGTAGGTGTTCACTGTGCGTGTTTGCGCGCGCGCTTTTGCCTAATCAATAACATATTGCCCTGGGAGAGTTTAACCTGACGTCTGCTTAAGCAGCTACTCACCGAGGTTATTGATCACACTGATGAAGTCATTATGTCATCATCTAGCTCTTTGTCAATGAATTTTAGAAACGGAGGTTTTAAGGTCAGGTTGTGTTGCCAGGTGTAACTGTAAGCAGGGTGACCGTCTTGGTGTGGATTTTTGCAGTTCTTTTAACAACAATAAATGTATAATACACACGGCCCAGTTCATTTCATTTAATTTTATTTACCAAATGTGTAAATTTTTTCCGAGGACATTTTATTCTGGCAGAAAATGTTTTAGAAATCATTACATAAAATCAATAATAGTAAAGTAAGACAATCAGACAAGCTTGTGGCATTTACTGTCAGGGGTGGAGAGGAAGCCAGGTGCTCCTTCATTGATACAGAGGAGAGTATTCCTGGTTGACACTGTGCATGGCACAAAATAAAAAGCATCAGTGTCTAAACATAGAAGCACATAGCACTTTTTTTATTAAGGTGAAACCACTAAATTCCCAAATGTGTTTTCCAAACAACAAAAGCAAAGGCCATGGTTCAAGGAGCTACCTACTCCTTCCATATATAACCTTATGGGGGGTCTACCCTGTTATATAATCAAACCGTGTCACTGTAATAGAGGCCCTGGCTGAGTGACTATAACCCCAGAAAAATGACGTTATCTTTTGGGAGAGCTTATGAATTTATCCAGTCTGTTTATCCTCGAGGTCAAAGGTCAGAATAAATATGTGATGCTATAAAACAGAGCTGACCAAAAGCTTATTTGTCTTTGAAGCCATTTATTGGGAAGTTACATTTTTGTGAACATCCATAGTACATTGCTGTAGCACACAACCATGCTCTGGCATTCCCCAAAACTGGGAATCTCTGTTATAGATGGCAGTTTGAGGTGGTGTGTGCACAGAGCTGCTGGCCAGTCACACACACACACACACACACACACACACACACACACACAGAACAGCACAGCACATGAATACACTCACCAACACCAGTTCCATAAACTAGAACATACAACACAGACGATAAACACATGCAGAAATACCACAAATGAGGCTCTCTCTCTCTCTCTCACACACACACACAGGTGGCTTAGATCTTTCTATGTTTGTGGTTCTAGTCCTTGTGCGGCCATCTGGTTATAAAACCAGTGCCAGCTTCTGCAGGGCACACACACACACACACACACACACACCGCTGATACAATTTGCTAGGAAACATTTTTGTCCCAGTTTTACCTTTTTCGTCCTGAAAATGTTTAAACATCCACAACTCTTTGTGTCTTTGTCCTGCTGTCACCAGCTTAACCTGGCAGCATGTTGTTTGCTGCCATGGCGTAATACTCTGCTGCAACATTAGGTGTAATGTGATTGAATAGTGTAAAACAGAATTATTGCTTATTGTGCAGAGGAAACCCCTCTGTTACAGCAAATCAGTCATGTCAGTCAGTGAAATCTAGTCACTCTACTGCTTATTTGTGTTGTTGTACACAGTGACAGAGCAGCATGTGTGAGTTTGTCTTTATATACTTGTGCAAACCAGCCCCTGATGGAACATCTTTTTTGTGTGGACAACCTTTCTTGTGTGGACCTTTTGGGTGGTCCACACAAGGAAAATACTAGGATAGGCTCCTTTCATCCTAAAGAATGATCTGTCTAAGTTTCAGAAGATGTACACATACAGAGATTAAAGTCAGAAAAATGTGTGCCAGCTTGTGCTCTAAAATTATCAGGCTCTGATTAAATACTGCTTAAGCTGAATTCATGCAATACTGCCTGTGTCTCTAAAAGGGTGCAGACAGGGCAGCTTAGAAATGGGCGGGAATCAAGCAATATTTATAACACTTGGAGCTTGATCCTCACCTTCAGCTAATGTTGCATTAAATGCATACCTCAACACTGCGGAGACTGCGGTAGCACAATCGGTGTGCTGAGAGATATGACGAGGAGAGAACCATGAAAGCTGAATTAGACCATGAAAAAAAAAAACAACTGCAAATTGTCCAGGTAAGATTTATGAAACTAGTTAGTTGTTTTGGTTTGAAAGTAAATTCTGGTTTAGTCCTCTGGCTCATTCTCCAGCGTTAATATTTGTGAAGTTATTAAACTAATGTTTGCCTTGAGTTATTTTTTTAAATAGAGGCTCACAAGTTAAAACTATTTAAATTGTCTTTGAAGATATGTCAACTTTATGCAGGAAAATAAAGCTGATCTGTGCTTTATTTGTAACGGTTTTTCTGTAACATTGTCTAAGTTTCAAATTTACTCTGAACATTACAGATGATGAACAGAAAAAGGAAGGCACAAGAGGAATTGGTATGTACATATATATTTATGCTTTTTATTTTGTTGTGGGCTACAGCAATGCAGCCCAACTGCAAAACTTTATAGGTTCATTATTTGAATAACTACTATTCTAATCTGCTTGTTCTTTCAGGAGGACTGTGCCACAGATGACTCTGTCAGAATCCATTCCTGACCTGGAAAGTGAATATATCCCAGCATCTGAAGAAGACCCCTGCAACACAAACAGCAATGATGGGAATCCTGATGACAGCGGCGACAATGAGGATGAGGGT
>NW_018127922.1:2095896-2096188 GCF_001952655.1 Monopterus albus | reverse complement strand
TGCAAAGATGAGCAAGCTGCTCATGGCAATCGAACGTGGAACTGAGGTCTACAAAGGCAAATCTCTTGATGAGATTGATTTGGGCATACAAAGTGAGTAGAACATAGATTTCATAATAGAATGCAATTTATACTTAAAAATGCTGTTTGTTAGTTGTTCTACTCGCCACTTTAGTATCTGAAATAAGATAAAGTTCACAAAATGTTGTTTTTATTAAAACAGGTGGTTTGTCTTCTGAAGTTAGAGCTGTACAGAAGTCTCAAGTCAGTGAAAGTGAGTCCGAAGTCTTCAA
>NW_018127922.1:2076533-2095215 GCF_001952655.1 Monopterus albus | reverse complement strand
TCATGTCTCAAAAAAGGAAATTGTTGTAGTTCATTTTTAATTTATGTTGTGCAAATAAAGCCAGTTGTGACTAATTTTGTGTGCTAAATTGTTTATCAAGCTTTTATCAATAGAGTGGGCGAATTAAAATAGCTAAATCACGATTAGAGGACTTTGACAAACATTGCTTTCAGTGTTACTGGTGTCAAGCAAACTTAGCAAGTGACATGTAAGATTGAAAAAACCTAAAGTTTAGATGTCTGCAAAACTACCCAGTTTTAAATGCAGAGATGCATACCATTTTTATAATACATCTTTAAATAGATGTAAATACAATCAAATTTAACCTTTGTGTTGCGTCCAGGTCAAATTGACCCTTTTTTAGATTTTTTTTAACTAAAAGAAAACTGACAAAAGGAAAAAAAAGCTGTTGACCTGAACCTACGTGAAATAGTCTGAACCAAAGCCCCAGGGACTTTATGCTTCCTTATCACCAGGGCGTACTCCGGGAATGGAGCTCCATAGTGGTTTTAAAGGAACCGGCTAGCTCCCCTGTTGAACCAACGCTCCAGGCACCCACGCACCGGTTGAACCTGTGTACTCACGCTTAAGCCCCCTCCCTGGGCTAAACAATTTAAAACCGCCCAGCCACAACTTTGTGCCCCGGTACTCCAAATGGAGTTTCATGCCTCTGGTATTACACTGTGTGGGAACAGAAATTTTTCTAAGTCCCAATATTGCGTACGAGGACCACAGATCATTAATTTTTTTAAGTCCCAAACAGGCCCTGCTGCACTCTGCTCCACCCATGGAGAACCACACATCTCCAGCCAGGCTCTTATCATCTCTGGGCCCTCACACTGACCCTCCCCTCTGTAATGCTGTGGTTTGGGTTAACCAGGAGAAGTAAGATGGGACAGTTATGAAAGATCTGCTAAAATCTGGTGATATAACATGCAGTGTTTTGGTGCTTTGTGACAGAAGGTCCAGTTCACCAAATCTGCTTGGCAACAGGCTCCGGTCCTCACACGTGTAGAAGAAAAAGATTTTTTTTATTTTGAGTTTTCTGAATTCTGAAGTGACATTTTGATTCTCTATTGCCACCTCATGATAGATTTGTGTTTTGCACCATTGTAGCTATAGTAGAAGTGGTGGCCCTCACAAAGAAGTCACAGAACGTGGGCCACACAAAGGCATAAAGACATATGTGTGTGTGTGTGTGTGTGTGTGTGTGTGTGTGTGTGTGTCAGACAACACAAAGAAAGGACTTGTTTCACTAAGAGGGATTTGACCAGTTTCATAAGAGAGGATAAAAGAAGTGTAATCCCACTGAGATCCTTTTCTTCTACTGGTAGTGCGTGTTAAATTCACAAAGAACCAGTAGCAATGTGCAGTGCCATTCTTAGTGTGCTGTGCTCTCTGGTTAAAGAAAGCTAGAACTGGAGAATCCAAAAGGAACAGAGCAGTGATTAGTCAAGTATAGTCATAAATATAGTCGTTCCATATTTTTTGGCTTCACTTTGACTAGATGTTAAGGTAAAGGGTTCAAAGTTCAATGTTTCTGATCCTCCCTTCTCCTCCCAGGAGTTCAGTACCAGTCAGGTCTTTACGGAGGAAGCAACAGCAGCAGTTCTCCCCTCTCCAGTCATGGAGGTTCCCCCATCGTGTGTGCGCACTGTGGGGAGGTGTGTCGTGGAGAGGTGGTGCGAGTCAAGAAGAAACACTTCCATGTTCACTGCTTCACCTGCCAAGGTAGGAAAACTCACCGCACACCTACACACACAAAACTGCTTCTGTATCTGTACATTTGACAATTCCTCACATATGACCATATACTCATATTTGCTTACATTCTCCTTCCCTCCCACATAGTGTTTCATATTCATTTATTTTTTAGTCTTGGAATAACTCATGGGTTACCATGCATGGATTCCACCCACATCAATTTGCATAGTTAATTATTAAATAATTACCAGTATTCAGACAAGCAGGAACCAGCACACTGAATCAGCAACAGCTTCTGTCTTCACTGAAACAGAAACTGTGACTCTACCAGGATCTGAGCCACATATTAAGTGTATTACATAAGAAAAAAGGCACTCAGTGACAGAGTTTATTAATTCATTAGTAATTAGACATTGGTGTCACCAGAAAAAAAGTGACATGATATCTCCACAGAGAACAGAAGGTGGGGCAATGTTTGATTCTTTAAACATTAGAGATTTTGCAGTTTTGTCTACATATATCAGCAGCAACTCCGACACCATCATGGCAGTCCACTGGGGAACCAGTTTGAACAACATGTGTAATGTCAAAAAACAACAACAAACCTCCAAAAATGGCACCCGACATTTGACATGGTACGATGTAACTTCACATGCTCTATTGGTAGTTAATAAGGCATAGCAGTCAGCTCCATGACCAGACACAGAAAGAAATGGAGCCACTCTGATTGACATACAAGAATATTTTGTTAGGAATCCATGCTGTTGACATAAATAACCTGAAATATTGACACAAAACTTAAATATCTGTAATGAGAAACATGGATGTCATCAAACAAATGTTACTATCAAGGTGAAAATCTGAAATATAACAGCTATGACATGCACAGCTCCAAGCCAGCTGGTTTGCTGCAGTGTTTTTTAAGAATATCGTGTGCAATACCACATGTTGTGAATGTTCCCTAGATTTTGTCCTTGTACAATATACAGTAGTTATTTTTCACCAGGTGTATGTTGGCATTGTGTAGTAATTTTGTGGGCGTCCAAATGGCATGCCAAGTTCAATGCAGTTGTCATCTAGTAAGGGTAAATTTATTGTCTCCTAGTAAACAGCAGATGGTAACTCAGGTCATCAGTTACCTGGTGTCCAAGATTAAGCAGCATCGACCTTTTCCACAGCAGACATTTTGACTTGCCCGAGCAGGAACAGCACAGGTGCTGCTAATACCCTTAATGATGCTTCGTCCAGGTGTCAAAATAAACCATGACAATGAACCACCATGCATAATAACATGACTTTGAAGCAGAAGGTGCCATCATTTATTAAATTTTTTTACACCTCTGCTTTTCCTACTGTGACATGTGCAAAGATCCTCTGTAAACATGATATATGGAGGAGTGGGGGAACATGAGACAAACAAGTACACACACTTGGCTAGAGATGTGTTTTATGTAGCTTTACACTAGCTCTTACCCATCAGGAGATGGTACAGTAGGAGGTTTTTGTCCAACAGTATCTGATCTGTAAAGCTGAAATGAAATACCAGCCAGCTACTGTAGCAGTATTCAAATATGGAGTTGAAAAAATGAGAGGCATTTTGTAAATCATGGTGCTTCTCCTTCACCCTCCTCTCATAGAATTCTTTTTTTTATATTCACGCATGCCAATGTAGTTACACGTGCACACTCACAGCATGATTCTGTGTGACTGTCTTGTTGCTGCATGCATGTCTTGCATGTTCGAGCTCCATCAGTGAGCAGGTGGGACACATCTGCAGTCAGCAGCTAGCTTAGCAGTGCAGTCAGCAGGTTTTCAGCACGTAGTCAGACTCCAACCAGCTAACCTCCTTTCACAGGCCGTGACCCACACAGTCCCAAAGCACACTGCAAGACAGCACTGGGTTTTTTCTTCTGTTTGATCTGCCAGTAACTTCGCCTGAATGCACTCAACCACAAAGCAAAAAAGAGCTGGGTTTCTATGTTTGTTTTAAACACCATGTTTTATCTCATGCACCATTTGCTCACTGCAGATCTTAAAAATAACCTAAGCAGAAACAAGTGCTTTGATTGTTTGTTTGGCTGAAATACTGATCGTCTTAACGACTGATTGTTTGTCGTAATGATGGGACAGATGCAGATTTATTGACCAAAATGTTCTCATGTTGATATTAAAAAAGCCAGTTTATTATTATAGACAATTAATGTTGCAGAGTAAGCCTAATGACTTTTAGCTAATGGACTATGTGCTGAGTAGACATCAGCTGATAAAGTGGATGTGAATCAAATCATCACTTTTAGTACACAGGCGCGTCTGTTTTCTTTTCCTTTCCATTCTTCTTGCTCTCTGTCACTGCCTTGTTTGTAGCTGTGGCAGCGAGTCACAGTGCGTCTTTGTTTGGTAAATAGTGTATTCTTCGGTTGGTGTGACTGTACAGGAGGGTTTTTACTTTGGAACGTGGAGAGGAGAGTGGACAGGAGAGAAGACTTGTGAAATGAGGACTAGAAAGAGTTGAACAGAGACTGATGAGTCAGCAACCCTGTGTGCTTGTCTGTGAGTCAAGGTGTGTTTTATCGGGTAACATATTATGACTTACTAAGGTGGTATGACTTAAAATATACATCCTGGATTTTCATAGAGTTTGTTAGCATTCAAGAGGAACTGTAGAAATTTTTATACCTTTTCATGTAGGTCATACTTTCACTTTGTTGAATACTTTGGTGTATGAAGGACTACATACAAAACTAATGCCATTCCTATCAGCCTCATCCTTACTTTGTGTGGAGAATTAGCAAATGCTGGCATGCTAACACGTTAAAGGTGGTAAGTGAGGTAAACATTACCTGCTAAACATTAACACGAGAACATTGTCACTGTAAGCATATTAGCATTTGGCTAATTGTCCTCATTTCAAATGCTGGGTATGCAAATACAGTATGTAGTCATAACTGCTAAAATGACATACAAATGTTAATACTTAACTACAAAGTGTGAACAACATGGCCTAAATCCATGATGTGACACAACCCGTCATATTGGACTACAGACTGGTTTCTCTTTTTCCCCTTCTCCCCCTCTTTGATTCATCCGCCCATGCTGATCACATGATCTCATGTAAATACAGAGAAGCTACAGCTAGGAAATTCATCCCATGTTGATGATGCAAACGGATGAGGGAAGACAGTGTTGGGATGGCAGATGTGTGCTGGATGGACAGATCAATAGTCTCACTGATACCTCCCCTGGGTCATCCTGTCTCCTCTTCTCTTCCTCCATATCCCTTCACTTGCTGTCTACTTCCCTTTCCCCTCACATGGTGCATTCTCTCTGTTCAGCTTCCACTAATCTCTCCCTTGACTCCCATTTTGCCTTTCATCTTTTTCCTCCATGTCTCGTCTCAGCCCCCATAAAATAATCCTCTCCCCTTATTTCTTTTCTGTTTTTTTTTTACCAGAAAATTGAGCCATATACATCATTTATGACCTTATATTATCTCTTGATGTACAGGGGCATGCTGATTTTATTTAGATAGATCATATAACTGTACTGCTTCACTTTGTCAACAGGATTTGGTAAAAGCATACTGCAAAGTGTGAACCATTTGATACAATTGCGTTTTAGAAGCAAAACGTACCAGGTTCAGATGGTACAGCTACTGTAGTTTATCATTGGAGTACACTCAGCCATTCATACAGACAGTCATGGATGGCCTGGTTCTTTCTTCAGAAGACACTTCAATGACAGTCTGAAGTATGTTTGTCCTTGCATAGGCATTTGCACAGTGGGTCACTATGCTTTTTCTCAGTTTCTGGAGGCTAAATCAGAAAGTTGAGACAATCAACATTTATTTCAGGCATCCAGGACTTCTTGTTTCTTGCATTTTTATTTATCTTTTTTTTCTTAAACATCTTTCCCTTGCTTCTTTTATCATTCCCTTGACCCTTTCCTCCAGCCACAGGCAGTAAACAAATAAATCATTATCTCCTGTCTTTGTGCCAATTGTGTATGTGTGTGTCCAGACCTCAAACATTTCAGTGTTCTTCTACATCTGTTACCAGATGTAGAAGAACCATATTTAAATTCTTCAGTACCTCAGATGAACTACGGATGAACCTGCCCCTGTGGAGGCCAGTGAAGGATAAAACTGATGGAGCAGATAGTGAAGAAGGGAATTTGGAGGAGAAGGAGGATGATTTTATTTATTAAATTGTATTTATTTTATTTTTGCCCTGAAATCTATTTTCTGTTAGCTTTCTCTACAAGCCTCCTCTTACTTTGCCCTGCCTCTAGAGCTACAGTTGAACATTTGAAGGATCTTTCTAAGATATTATACACTGCACAAACAGTAGAAAAAAGAGCAAGACAGGCTTCTTCATAACTTGGTCGCTATGTAAAGCAGGACTAATTGCTGTCTTTGTTGTCTCTGAGCTGCTGGACTTCATTTAGCTGCCGCGGTGCTTCTGGCTCCATGGGAACTGTCTGGCTTTTGCCACTTCAGCACACAGACACTAGAAAACCTTCAGTATCTGGGGCAACAGGGGGGGTCAGGGTGAGGTCACATGGGATCATAAAGTCTTGCCTTGGAAACAACTGGCACATCTTTGACCTATTTCAACATTAGCCTTTGGTCAGCAAGTTCAGGTTGACAGTTGGAAAATTTGCCTCTATTGTCCATGAAAAACCAAAATGTCAAGTGCCAGAGAGGGAATAATGGATGGATGGCAGGAGGGCACATGGTCATTTATATTCTGCTGTGGCATTTTCTGCTTCTATTATAATTGCACTATAAATCTGTAAAATTAAATCTGTACCTTCATGAAATGATTTAGGCTCAGACTAAATCTTAGTGCATTTCTTGACCCAGTGTCTACAGCCCTACTTTGTCGCAGCTCAGTGAAGCTGTACTTAGACACAGCTGTACTTTGAGGTAAATGCTAAGGTTGGGCATGCAAATATAAAGATGCTGGTATAGCAGGTATTATTTTTTACCACAATTACCATATTTCTTTAGTGTGTTAGTTTGCTAATATTTGCACTAAGTACAGATGAGGTTGATGCAAATGCTATTAGTTGAGCCATTATTTAGTGATAACCCAATGGACAATAACTATGGGATTGCCAAAGCTACTGTTCAACCTGAGGCTGATATGGATGCATGGGCAGATCCAGGGGGTGCCATGGGCTGGCAACTAGCCACCCCCAGAATCTGATTGACCAGCCCTATGTCCCACTTCAATTTCACTCCAGTACTGATCACACCACGAGCCTGAAGTATGACCATGCCTGACCCAGAATGCATCTGTGTCTTACAGTCATGTAACACCTTTCAGTCAAAAATCAGCCATTGTGAGCTCAGTAACTGAGTTACTAAAATAGGAAACTGAAAGATCATACAGGTGTACTGTATATTTTTATTTAATTAGGCCCAATGATTCAGTGAATTTTACATATGACTTTTTGTGTTATATTCCTTGTTACATAGGCCTAACTGTAATTTCAAATCATTTTCTGTTTGGAAAAAAGTAGTTGCTGCTCTTTAGTTCTTTGGGATGTAAGGCTACGAACAGGGCGAACAGCTCCATGAGCTAGGAGCTCAAATTCTCACCACTAAACTCTGCTCATATGCTCTGGTTGGGGTGCACTGTGCAGCAGCGATTTCCCTGGCTGAGAGTAAATAAGGAGTGCTGCCAAACATTGCTAAAGAAAGCATTATGTGTGTCTCATTTTTACACAAAAAACAATTTGATTCTTAATAATATATGCCCAAAGGTTTCTAGACCCACCCCTCTATGGATGCCTGTACCAAATGTCAACTTTGTGCTTGTGCTGGAGAAAAAAATAAATAAAAAAATCAGGTAATTACCAAAGTCAGATCAAATCATTCAGATCAATCAAAGCTTCTTCCTTTGTGTAGCTACAGTATGAATATCTGTTTTGCAGGAGTCCAACATTAGCATACTGGTTAAATTTGAAATCCCTTCAGAGAGGCCAAGTGTGAACAGTTCCCTCTCCTTCATGTTCTCCTCCACATCCTACTAGCTTTTCATTTAGACAGTGATGAATGTGTGAATGCAGCTACCGCCTTCAGGCACGAGCATGTCTGAGTCTGTGGGAGCCCGAGGCAGTATAAAACCTCTGTCCACAGTATATGAGTGGAGTAATCTTTACTCTTAATACTCAGCCACTTCAACCTTGTTTCCCCCCCTATATCAATAAATGTAGTAAAACTTCAGACTAAAGCATTAGAAGATTATTCAGTTATAACTCCCTGAAGGAAACATCATCCTTCTGCCACTGTAAGAATAGACCAAGAAGTAAAGGACTTACCATGTGTCTTTGCAGGATTTAATAAAACCTGTCAATGTCATTGGCTTCAGTAGGCTGGAATACTGTAATGATGGCTTTACAGATTTCTCCAAAAAAGTTGATCAGAATGCTGATAATATGTATCTTTTTATATTGTCTTTACTTAATATTATCTTTGTCATGTCCTATACACATAAACTTGCCTTTGATTGATTCTATGCAACAGTCATGGGCGTTTGAAAATAAGGGTGCCAGGCATTCAATATGCAGTGAACAGCAATGAAATGTTAATATCTGCATAATACTACAAGGGAATTGAAAGTTACAATAACATGATTCCATCATTCAAAGGTTTTCTAAATAAAAAACACATGATTCATGTGATTTGCTGTCTTCATGGATTCGAGTTGCCTCCAATAGACAAAAAATGATTGCAGCTCCACTGCTTTTCTTACTCTACAGTTTCTCTCTTGCCATCTGAGCCACTACACACGGGCACAGATTAGATCAAATGCATTCACTCCACTGGGTTTAGAGCCATTAGCTTAATTAGAGACCAGGCACTGACTGCACTGTCAGATATCTTGATCTGCTGGCTGCCTTTCAGATATCTAATTTACAGGACCTAAAGAACAGGACCTCATGATGCCACTCAGTACACTGCAGGTATTACTTCCACCAACTGCGTCTGTACACTACAGGTTAAGAGCGAAAATGTTTTGGCTCATGCTAAGCTGAATGGGTCAAGCATGTTACTGATATGCTAGAGGAGGACATGCATGGTACAAATGTTTACATTAGTGGCATTATAAGAGGATTTTCCACCAAATGGCACATGTTATAAAAATGATGAAGCACGACTGATGGGAGGTGAGTGAAAGCCCCCTGCTTCCCTGATAGGTGCCGCAAATCATTGCTTAGCTACTTTTAAACTGTCTAACCAAGCAGCTGAGTGGAGGCCTGTTCTCCCGGAGCACAGCTGGACCAGAAGCAATCATTTGGCTGAATAGAAGCCACACTTTTGCTAAATAAAAGCCATACATCATGCTGTCATTGTATAGTAAACAGAGCGTGTGCATCTGTGCGCACTCATCAGTCTCTTTGCCAGAATATGCAGCCATCACACAACACTGCCTCCACAAATGCACATAGAAATATAACTGTAATCTATAACTGGACACATACAGGTACAAATTAACCAGGTTTACATTCAGGCACACAAACTGTACTGTATGTTTTCATATGCGCAGAGAAGCAGAACATACTGTTTACAGTAATAGATTAGGTGGTTACTGGTCTAAGCCCCAAACCAGATTATGGTATTAACTCTTTAGAGGTCTGAAGCAGATTGTACTCTGAAGAACGTCACCCCTTCAACCACCACACATACACACACGTGTTTTCATTGTTTGTGGGGATTTTACATTGACTTACATGAATTACAAGTTTTTTCTATCCATCTCTTTTAGTGTGTGGCTGTGACTTGGTGCGCTCAGGTTTCTTCCACCACTCTGGCGAGTACATTTGTACAGACGACTACCAGCGGCTCTACGGGACCCAGTGCGACAGCTGTGACCAGTACATCACTGGAGAGGTGGTGTCTGCTCTGGGGAGGACTTACCACTCGCATTGCTTCGTCTGCAGCATCTGCAAGTAAGGCAAAAGTGGTTGTGTGTGTGTAGGTGCTTTCAGACTGAAACTGACACACAAACATAAGTGTGTACAAGTAGAAAGGTGAAGCTGGCAGCTTATGCAAATATTAGTAAAATCATCATAAACCTGAACACAGGCATCAAACCGGGCCTAGTTTTACCTTGCAAATGTTTTACAGCATGTTGCACAGAGTTAAGTTTCTGAAATACCCAATCTACAGGATTTTACAATAATTTCCTTTGTGTATGTTCTCAGGAGTCCATTCCCGATTGGCGACAGGGTGACCTTCTGTGGAAAGAAGTGTGTGTGTCAGCAATGCTCACACTCTCTGAGCAGTGACAAACCGGTCAAGGTCCATGGACCAAGCTGTAAGAACACTAATATATGCACACAAATGCAAACCATTAGCAGTTATGTGACATTCAGTGATACATGTCAAGGATAGTCCGTGATGAGCTGTGTTCAGAAACGATGCATGAAGTCAGCTGTGGTATTTTTGAAAACCTCAGTTTTATAATGGCTTCTTGCCAGAGATCAAAACATAATTGCTGCTTTTTCAAATTTAGGAAGAATGCAGTCAAGTCTTACATGTCGTGTAAATAGAAACTAGATGGTACATTTTTGTCAGCTTTGAAATAAATCTTATTTTACCACAGTAGGTTTGTTCTGGGTTGTGAAACTGTTAGAGCCTTTTTACAAAAAATATTTGGTCCCCACAAACTTTCTTACAAAAGCTGTACACTGCTGTTTTTACCAAATGTTACTGAAATTCATGCTATGGCCAGTTAGAATAAAAAAATATCCATGGTCTTGATGTAGCTTCTGATATTTAATTGAAATTAGTTTCATCTTTGTGATTCAGCCATGTAAGACATTGTTCCCCTGCAGGTGAAAAATAAAAAGTGTACTGCACACCTGATGAACCCTGTACAACACAGCCACCTTCCCTGCAGCTACACACCCACACACAGAAGGTGGTTTGCTGCTCCACGTTGTCTTGTTGCCTAGTTCTGGTAGCTCCATCTGGCAAAGACAATGTGACTTTCTTGACAGGAGAGGGAGAGGGGAAGGAGGAGAGAAGTGAAGAGGTTGGCAGAGCAGAGACACAGGGGCAGAGGGGAAGGTTGATGAACTGGAAAAACTATCTGAAGCTGCTCTTATCTTTCATTGCTGCTTTCTGCTTGTTGCATTTCCTGCTCCTCCTTTCCTCTCCTCTCCTCTCCCCTCCTTCAGACTGTGCAGGCTGTGGGGAGGAGATCAAACAGGGTCAGTCTCTGCTGGCGCTGGAGAGACAGTGGCACGTCAGTTGTTTTAAATGTCGAACGTGCGGCTGTGCGCTCACTGGAGAATACATCAGCAAGTAGGTGGCTTGATCCCTCATGTACAATTTCTAGGTACTTGTGAGTAAATATCAAAGATTTCCTCAAGGTTTCCACATATTCTGTTCTAAAAGATCTTCTTCACTGTTTAGGCTGTTAAAATTAAATCCGCAAAATCAGGATAATAAACAGGTGTTAAAAGAAAAAGTTGTGAAAAAAATAGAAGCTACTCAAAAAGCAGGATTTGTTCCAGCAGTTGCTCTGTACACCGGTCAAATCAACTGAAGAACATCCTCAGTATTTATTCAAAAGTTCATGTTCAGAAGTCGCAGTGAAATATCTTGTGAATGTTTTAGGAATTGGTTGTTTTTGCTCCAGTTGTTTCAGGCATTAAAAGACAATGTGGAACATTATAAATGGTAGTGGAGCAGTTGCACAGAGCCATGAGATGAACTGGCAGAGAGCTGCTTTATTTCTGTCCCTGGCAGGGACGGGATACCATACTGTGAGACTGACTACCACACACAGTTTGGGATCAGGTGTGAAAGCTGTAACGGGTACATCAGCGGCAGAGTGCTTGAGGTGAGTGCATTTGTCTGTGCACTTCTATATACATGTGTGAAAATGTGTGCTTAGGATAGATGGGAACAAGAGTGAGAATGTGCCTGATTTTGTCTGTGTGAATGAATGTGTGTCCGACCATAAAAAGCTGTGAAAGGAAAAAAACTGCAGCTGTCCCTCTTTGTATGACTGAAGTGTTGACTGATGACGAAGCAGCTCTGGAAAACCAACAAAGAAACACTCTCCCATTTCTGCTACCCTTTTCATTCCTTTTTCTCTGTTTCTTATTGTGCTTCTCATTGTTTTTCTCTATTTCTTATCACCACTCTGTTCTGATTTCCTCATTTGTGCCTGCTTCTTTTTGCCTTTCCTTTCCCTTCCTCTCCTTTCCTTTCCTTTCCCTTCCCTTTCCTCTTCTCTATCTGTCCTCCAGGCTGGAGGGAAGCACTACCATCCCGGCTGTGCCAGGTGTGCCCGCTGTCACATGATGTTCCTGGAAGGAGAGGAAATGTACCTTACAGGTGAGATAAAAGAGGAGATGAGACATGAGGAGAACTGGGCAAGTGGTTCAGGCTAGATTTTTAATTTTGTTAATCTGTGGCCATACACAGGTGCTTCTGCGCATGTGCGGTCAACAGGCCTAAAAATAAATTTGTAGCATCTATTGAATTAGCTGTTGTCTGCAAGTATCCAGATGGCCTGAGTGTTTCTGCATCTGTGGAAGTGTGTGTGTGTGTGTGTGTGTGTGTGTGAAAAAGGGAGAAAGTAAGTTAGAGAAACCTAGGATACAGCCCCCTGATAAATGGCTGCTTTAAAATTTGAAAGTACTGTTATGTAGGTTATTGATCTCACATATGACAGTTGTTACTCCACACACACATACAGTACACACACTTCCAACCACCTTTTCATTCCCTACATTCTCCGGATACACACAAAGGATGGAGTCAGTTACCTCTCAACCTTCTCTGCTGCTGTGTTTGTTATTCAGCTTTGCCACTGACACAGTTAATCTGAATGAACCCAGGCAGCGAAATAGATGCTCAAATTGAATCCACGAGCTTCTCTTTTACAAATTAGATTGTGGTAATTAAAGTTAAAAAGCTCAATCATAGATTCAGGTTGAGCGGATATAAGAACATGAGCAAACTTGCTAGACTTGGTGGGACAAAGTTGCATTTTTAAATATTTTTTTTAAACTAAATGATCCACAAATTCTGCTCATTTTGTGTCAGGGGGATGTTTACTGAAATTCAGACATAATGGTTATATAGAACTACAATTAAATGGCACCGAGTTTAATAAAGTGATCACACTGAACTAAAAATAATGTTGAGACTGAGGTGGTGTGTGATATACTGTGGGAAGAACAAGTTGAAAAAGTCAGCATTTTGCATATATTGTTGCACAATATTAAATTTCTTTCTGATATGTTAAAACTTAGCAGAATTTCCTTAAACTTGATCCTGATGCAAATGAGCGACATAATAACAGAATGTACTGTTCTGGTTTTCAGGCCACACTGCTGTTTTTAAACTGGCCTTGTGTTTCTTTAGAATAAAATTGAAAAATAAATAAAAATTTCACCACCAAAGAAAGTGCTGCAACATTAACTTCAGGTGAATAAAAGACATTTTGTGTAACACAGATGATATGATACTGCTCTGAATCCAGATTTAATGTACTTTACTGTAACATGTGACTGACACACAGTGTCCAGGAGTCGCCGAGCAGCTCGACTCCTTCTGTTTCACCTCACTGACATTCTGCTGCTCTCCTGCTCACACCCACAAATTGTAGCTGAGGTCTGTGCATGCATGTGTGTGCATTTTAATTTACGCATCTAAATGTGTGCTAGCGTCATTCTCTGTGTAACTACTTGCATGCATTTCTGCAGATTAATGCAGGTGTGTGTGTGTGTGTGTTTTGAGCTTCCCCAAGGTTACATTCCCTCCTTTTGATGACTTCAGACATGTAGGTGGACTGAGAAATCACCCTCATGAGAAACACTGAATTACGACACATGCACACACACGCACACACACACACACATGCACACATACCCTTGCAATCAATCTCATGATGCATGTCTGGAATAAGAAGTAGTATATGTCTGTGTTTGTGTGTTGGAGGTGGTGGAGAACTAATCACAAATCCTTCAGCTCAGTACTGTCTATTTAAATGGATAGATTACTGTTGGTGAAACTCCTGTTCTCTAGCAAGGACCACGCCATCAAAAGACTGTGGTTTATATATGCTCTCACCTCCAAGTACAGCAGGAACCGCTGACAGCTTAACTGCATTCATGGCACACTACCTTTTTTCTTACGTTCTCAAAAACTCAGTTGGTGTCTGAATATTAACATTAGTGGGATGTTTATGCTGTTTCTCATTGCAGCATGATTCAGCAAAAACAAAAATGCCTGAGGCCATTTAAATATTTGCTGCTTTGTAGAATTAGAATTTCAAATAGCATAAAGTGTTAATATTGCTTTTGTATGTTTACACCAGCCGCCTTCATCACTTCTTTTGAATACCACTGCTCAAGATGAGAGTTGACCTAATTTTGCATAAAGTTAAGAAAAACGTCTGTATAAGCAAAGCTGAGGCTTTGCTCATCTACATAAAAGAAACAGAGACTCAACAGTTGCGTATGTTTGTGAATTGTTACTTTGTGACAAATTTCAGGTAGCTGGTTTTCTCAGATCTGCTGTACGACACTGTTGTGGACTGTTTAGGTTCTCCTCATCCAGGAGACAAAGGATCTCAAGTCCAAGGCCATACATCTGTTCAGCAGCAGAGCTGAGGAGCGTGGGTGGGGGTGCACTGAATCACCACTCATGGTTTCTGTCGACCCTATTGATTTTGTGTGAGTGTGCAGTGCCTGTGTGTATATCTTCTTTTTTGCTTTTGTGTATCTGTGTTTGTTTGTGCTTACACAAGTTTCGTAAGTGCACATCAGATTTATGGTGTTGACGGTGGTTGTATACAGGATTAGAGTCATGATCAGCTTATGAGTCCGTTTGGCTGGCATGATTTGCCCCGAGGCCCGAGAAAATGATAGTGTGTGCGCAGGGCAGATATATTATTGCCATTATTGCCATCAGATCCACATGCATATAACATCCTGACATTAGTGGTTTATTGTTATGAATAAGAGCTACTGTAATATCTGTCATCTCTTCCCTGTCAGCCATTACTTGGTTTAGTTAGTTGGATAGTTACAGTAATTACTACAAATGTCAACCTCATGGTGGTACTAGAGGAGAAATCAGGAGATCACCAATAAGTAAGTAGGATTCACCCTCTAGTGACTGAACGTCTTTAAAAAATATATGGCAATCTATCCATTATGTACTAAGATGTTTAGTCTGGACCAAAGTGGTGGACTGAGCAATGTTGCCATCCCGAGAGCCTCGCTGCTCGAATGGCTAAATGTGCTCTCTCTAGCATTCTGTCTTCCTCTCTGTTTATTTGTGTAGAGAAGACTTACATCCTCTGTCCTCAGACCAGACAGATCACCTCCACAGGGTTTATGCCCAGCCTTCTGTGTGTGTGTGTGTGTGTGCGCGTGCGCATTGATTGATGTTGATGCACTTGAGAAAGGCCGATCTACTTTTCATAGGATCCCATAAAATGTCATGGCCACTGCCCACGCACAATAAACAAATTGAATTGAGCTGTGTGTGTGTGTGTGTGTGTGTTTACAGGTTCAGAGGTTTGGCACCCCATGTGTAAAGAAGCAGCTCGGCTGGAGAGAAAACTGAGGGTGAGTGATTCTCAAAATACCCATAACCCCTGGCTCCTCTCACTGTTCCTGTTTCTGTCCTCTGTGTTTCTCCACAGCTCTCTGTGTGATATGTTTCATAAATGCAGTATTGTTTAAGAGGAACTCTCAATTTGTTGCTTCTTATTTTTAGCTTGCCCTTGCCAAATAAATTGCTTTTAAATATGAGATTGGTGCTTTGGTGCATAATAACACAGTGGCCACCATATTAAAAAAAGTACACACAAGTTCAGTTTCATGAACTTCAGCTGCCATCCATCCATCTATTATCTCTGCTTATCCTGAAGAGGGTTGTGGGGTGCTGGAGCCAATCCCAGGTGACATTGGGTGAGAGGCGGGGTCCACAGGGCCTTCAGCTGCCATTCATGTAATAATGTGATTCAAGTTAAAGTTGATCTCTGTCATGACAGCCACACACTGGAGAGGACATCAGGTACCAAATGATCTCAGGAAGGTTTCATTGGTATTTCCATTAGTAAATCCCAGTGTCCATAATTGCATCTACACTTCCTTCACTTGCATCCTTTCCTTGTGTCTTAGTCCTGCCAGCATAAGATGTGAGGAGAGAGGATTAAAATGTTTACTTTGACTTCAGTCTCGTTCTGACGTTTCCATTTGTCACCCCCCAGCTGAGACGTACCTCTGAGACGGCGTCCATTTCTCCACCGGGCTTCTCTCCTCTGCTTGGCTCTCCTCACCACCTCATCTGTGTGAGTAACTGCTGTCACCGTGGTTACGCCATCACCACTATGGTCACACCTTCAGCTGTCACGGTCACGGCCGTCAATCAAATACAATCAGCAGAGACAGAAGCACCAAGTCCCTGACAGCTCAGTCTGTCTCCGTGCAGGCGTCCTCATTTGTTGGTTTGTCTCACCACCCATCTGTCTTCCTGCTTCACTGTAAGACTGCTAATACTGAGGCATCTGCAGCACACTAAAGCCCATTAAAAGTTCACTATAATAATGATATGCTGAATTTTAAGCCCTTCCTTTACAGCTGAAGACACTGTCCATTCATACACAAAGTTATAAGATTCTCAGGTGAAAACAAAAGCAAAAGCGTGAATGAAGTCAGTGTCAGAGCTCTAAGAGATGCTTTTTCATTATGTATAGGAAATTGGTCTATTGTCATTTAAAGGCATTTGAGTATTTAAACCTTCTCAGTGTCTTACTGTATGTATCTGTATGTCTTTGTATTGTCAAACAGCATGTCTGGGTGTTTGTTGTTGTCATCGCACCAATTTGTATTTCCACCTTTCTATTTATGGTTCAGTGTCCATTTACTCTCTCTGTCTGCCCGTCTCTCTCTTATAGTCTAAGGCTGACGGTGATGTTTTGGACCATAAGCAGTTGGTGACGCTTCCCAGGGTCAAAGCCATATATGACATCCAGCGGCCTGACATCATCCCTTATCAGGCTGACCATGCACACACACACCTGTCTGATGACACTCTGGAGCGATACAGCAATGGACAGGTCCACAAACACATAGTCAATAATGAAAGTAGCAGTATAGTGATTCTGAGTAACACTTGTCTTCTAAAAATTAGACAAACATTAATGATAATTTTTCTTCCTCTTATGCAGTCATTGGGCTCCTTATCACCATACTCTCATGTAAGTACTCCAAACAAACAGTTTAACCTCTTTATCTAATTGCGCAGGAGGTATGTTTTACTCTAAGGTGGTAACTGCACTTGGAAAAGAAAAGTATGGAACAGTAACATATAAGGCTTTATGCAAAGATCAGGGAAGGATGTTGGCGTGAAATGGGAAAATGGGACTTAAATCAACACTGTAATGACTAGGAGGTAAAGATTTTACATTACTCTGAAATTTTACATTTACACTCAGTAAAATTGACTGATGGATGAGCTCTCAGTAGCAGGGGCCGACACTGAGCTCAGGTATTGGTCCGACATGACAGGGCCATATTAAATGGTTGTTGTCAGCACTGCAGCAGCCATATTTAATTGAATTCTGCACAGTGAAGTATCTTGGTAGTATACTTGGTATCAGCAAATGTATAAGGTTAGAAAAAGTCAGATCTGGCTATAATCTATTGCAAATTTCAAATCTTGACAAGTTCATAGAAATGAATTCCTACCAATGGTTGCTTGGAAAAGGATGACATTTTTGGAAGTACCTTTACAGACTCCTTTACATACTGTAATTCCTTAAAACTTGCCATTTTGACAGTTTGGTTTTTATAGATTAATGAGAGAAAACTGAAATGATATGCAACATGTTTATCAGTGAGGTTTAGAGATGCTGTTAGATGAGTTTTTTTAGCCTTTAGACAAAATCAACCTAGTGTTTTCTTTTTGCTATTGTGATTGTGCCAAACTAAACCCTTCCTGCTGGCTCCAGCTTCATATTTAACATACAGACAGCAGAGTGGTATTGATCCTCTCATCTAACTCTTGGCTAGAAAGCAAATAAAACCTGGCGGCACTGGCTATACTGTAAGACTTGTAAGCCCCCCACAAAGAAAACTGTGTGGTTTTGTCAAATACGTTAATTGGTAATCTGCACTTTTCTTCCAAAATAGGTTTAAACATTCATTATAAGCTAAATATCCTGCAAATGTGTGTGTACGAACGTGCATGTGTGTCATGTTAAGTGGATTACTAGCAGCAGAACATTAACCAGCTCTTGACCTGAACTGTTTTGGAAGGAACCTTGTAGTTTAATTTACTGCATAAGGAAATGAAAGTACATTACTCTGACAGCCTCTCTCTCTCTCTAGGATCTCTTGGATGGCGTTGAGTTAAGAACTAGACGGTCCTCCAGCTCCACCTTCACTGACTCTCCTGCACACAGTCGCCACAGAGGCTCCCCACTGCATTCTTATCTCCCTGGTATTATATCCACTCAGCCAAAGACGCACACAGAAAATCGTAGAATCCTAACTGGAAGGAAGTACCAGCAATTTGTGTAGCAGGGTGTTAATTCCCAGCAGCGCCACTAACATAAGCAACACACCCACACATACACACTCATACATGTGTAATTCATCAGCTCACGTGTCCGTGTGTCTGTCATTAGCCCCTCTGTCTTTCTGGCTGTTCTGTTGCTCATGCTTTTGTTAGGGTGCGCTCAAACACAGAGTGAGCGAGCAGATAAAAAGCGGACCCAGGTGGCTTGCTTCGGTGCAAGCAGTGAGGTTTATTTACAGTGAAGGTAGTGACATATATACAGGAGGAGTAATGAGGTAGATGACCGGGTGTCGATCAGCAGCAGCAGAAAAACAGTCAGTGGTATGGTGGATGATGATGTACCGGGCTGCGGACGCAGAGGTCACTCCTGGGCTCGTCGAGGTGGAGGTGATGATGGCTGTAGACAGAAGAGCA
>NW_018127922.1:2059418-2076339 GCF_001952655.1 Monopterus albus | reverse complement strand
CAGGGCAGGATAACGACTAGGGTGCTAACAAGGACTAGAGAGAACAAAGACAATCTTAGCATAAACTTGATAAAACAACATAACAACCACTGGCCTGAAGACAGAGAAAGAACTGGCAAGGGAGTGACTGGTGAACAGTGTATAAGTATGGAGGAGACTAATGAGGTGCAGCTGGTGAGTAATCAGGGAAGCGGGGCAGGTGTGTTGAATAGTGTAATCAGTGCAAGGGCTAGGCTAGTGTGAGGAAGAAGAAGAGAGGAAGGTGGAGCTGGGCAAACCTGACAGCTTTGGTCTCTCACTGTGATCGACTGTTCTGACTTTAGGCAGTGAGAGTGGCAGGAGTTCACCCTATTACAGTCAGCCAGTGACCTGGTGTACCACACCACCCGCCACCACCTTCCAAGCCCCCAAGCATTTCCATGTCCCAGGTAGGCCATCGTCCGTGACGCTGACCCCTTACCTGTATACTAACCCACATTTCCCAAACTTAACCTCCGAATACTTTCTCACACTGTATCCTGTAGGTTGTAGAGAGTCTAGACTCAATCTAACTGTTAATCTCTGGCATTCCTATAAACAGATTTTATTCCTAGTCAAGACTCTAACCCAAATCTACATCAGCTGCTCACACCAAACAGTGAGCTTTCATCCTGTCTAATTTACAGTATCTTACTGATCTGCACTTGTCTAACATATGAACGCTTTGCTCTAACAACTAAAACCAGTTCATTTCATTTAAACATTCTCTCAACTGTCCACTTTATCAAGTTAATGCCTCCCTCCCCTCCTGTTCGACTCTCTCTGGTCGCTTCACCTGAGAAGGCCTTTATCTTTCATCGCAATCTGAGCATTTGGTGTCCCTCCATCGCTTCCTCCTCCTGCCTTCAGACCTTTCTCACTATATTTTCCCTCTCTCTGCTTCTTCGGAGGCTGTTACTTCTTGCCAGCCCTGCAACCGCACTTCCCACATGCTTTTCAACACTGAGCAAAATGTATTTGGTGGATGCTTTTATCCAGAATGCCTTACAGTGTTACAGTGGTGTACAAATTTAGCACAGATGGCTCATTGGGAGTCTGACCTTCAGTTTGGTGGGACTGGTGGTACGCTCATAGAGCATTTGGAAGCATTTTGAAAATATTTCTTGCTTTATTTCTTGTTTTATGGCCGGTTAAAAACTGGTTACAGTTTACTGTAATGTGCGGCTGTTGTGCTTTTCCAGAACTCCGACCAAATGAGACTTACAAGGTGCAAGGTGTCATTTCTAAATTCCTCTCTCTTCTCCCCTTTATCTTTCCTGAGCTTCTTGTCTCCAACATTCAAGTGTTTTCCTTCCTCTTTTTTTGTGCCATCTGCTGCTCTTTCCTGTAATAGGCCTGTGAATCTGTCCTAATCAACCTCTCTGGACGTCAGTCAGGTTGCCCGAATGCACGGCTCTGCCTCCACTATTTATTACCTGTGCTGCCAGCATTATGGTTGACAAGGCTATAAATGTATACAAATAATTTGATGGGACAGGATTAATAAGAAAATCCAGATTTCCCTGTCCTCACCTGTTTCTTTACCTTTCTGCCATTAACTTTTATGTGTTTGTTCTCAGCTTCCGAGGAAACCAACATCTACAGGAAACCCCCCATCTATAAGACACAAGGTTAGATGATTCCTGTGCTTTTTATGCATTTTGGCAGGCTATTAGGTTTCTGCATACACTGTCAATGCATTAATGACATCCACTCTTCCTGTATAGCTCTTCTCAAAAATGGAAGTAGTCAAAGAAAAGGAAAGCATTTTCTTCTACAAGCCTGCACAGATTTGATTGCAGGTTCTGTTGCACTTTATGGATAATGGCGTGCCAGTGAATGACTTGAATACAGAATCAAATTGTCCAGTGTTTCTAAAATCATCTTATGTGTCTGGTAACTGAGGAGAAGAATGCTGTATGCTGGGGGAAGGCACCATGTAGGGACCCTACAGAAACTGTAGTGTAACCTGTACCCATGCTAAAACATAAAAATGAATATGATAATTGATTCATCATTTAAGTCATTTATCGAGAAAACAAACATTCACAGGTTTCAGCTTCTGTAATGTGCTGTTGGGTTGATGAGGGTAGGTCAGTTACCCTAGTCAAATACAATGGGCATTTGACACCTTTTAACTAATTAATCAATGAAGTGAAATCAAAATGGACAAATTAGCCAATAATGCAAAGACCTGATAATTGATATTCAAATAAAATCACCCAATATGACATGTTGGATCAACACCAGCCCTCATATGGGTTGAGTGTCAGCCATAGCATGACTGAATCATAATTATGCAGAGGTGACTTACAGTATCGATTGGAGGAGATATGTTGGATTGGTGTGTTCCAAATCATGGCTGGAATTCAACACACAACTCATCACTTATTATCTGATTTGTCCTAAATGAGTGACTCTGGATATATTCAAGTTGTGAGCTGGACTATGAATGTGATTACATTGTTGAAGTCACATCAGAAGGAGATTACAGATTCAGTCGCAGATTTGAGGGGTGAGGAAGCAGGGCCACATGCTCAGAGTGTGTAGGTGATCCTTGAGTGCTGAGATGGCAAGTTCAGCAGAGTTACGGTTCCTCAGGAGCACCTCTGGATGATTTACACTGCGCTACAAAGTGCTGACAATCCTCTCTCTCTTCAGACTGAGGCGGCAATCTGTGATCCAGGCTATGGGGGCAAAACTAAATTTACAGGATGAGTCACTTGTAGAGCAGTTTTTATATTAAGGCCATGCCACCATAACCTACCGTTATCTGAGCCATATATAGTATATTTAGTACTAGAATGTATGTCACTGTATGTTGCACCTTGACAACGCAAACCTTTTAGAGCTCCTCTAGGTTATATTACCAGAGGAGCTCTGAGAAAGGTAGGTCTACATCTAAGGACAGCAAAGTAAGGATCACGGATGAATAATTTGCTGAATGCAGGCCAAGTGTTAATTATTTTATTGTTTATATTTGTTTTTAAACCCTTTTAATATTTGATTTAAATGTAAAAATGTTCTCTATGTTGCACATGAAACAATAACAAATGCATTTTCCCTGTTAAATAAATTGTGTCAATCCTCTTCTGTAAAAACCCAAAAATAAATAGTGGGCAAATTGCTCAGTTGGATTTTTGTTGTTCAGATACCAAAGGTCACACTAATGCATGCACAGCATCACTTGAAATATGACCTTAGCTAAACCATATGTCACCAACTCTCCGCTCTCTAATAAGCCAGCAATTTTCTCTAACATACTGCATTCTCCTTCTCTCACAAGGAAATTGCAAGCCCATCTGCTGCTATGATAGTTCAGCTTTTACACACAAATTAAACAACATTTAGGTTATGTCCTGATGTCTTTTAGTGTACACAGTATTTCACACCAGTAACCATCTTCCTAATCTGACTTGTCAGCTTTATTGCAGCCCCTCTTCCTTACTGGAACTTGTGTATCATATCCCATCACATATTTTCCAACTTCCTTTCCGTTCTCTGCTCCCTTGTTCCCCCTTGCTGTGCCCTCCCCTCTCTCTAAGTAAATGCTCTACTTTCTGTCTTGTTTCTCCTGCACACACAAAATCTCTCACCCTCACATTGATCGAGCCGTGAAACATTTTAGAGAACAACAACAAAACCAAACCATTTTTGGCAGAGGAGAACACATTTTAAAATTCTCCCAAGCATGAAAATCAACCTAAAAATCCTTGGATAAAACGTTTCACCATTACGAATCAATGTCTCTCTAATAAAAACAGGTTCTGCAATTTCTCTTTTTCTTGCTCCAGTTGTCTTTCTATCAGACATCTATGCCTCCCCAACAGGCAATAAGAGTAAGACCAATGAGAACCTTATCAATTCCAGTCGCCTTTCTGCCTCCAACTGTAACAGCATTTATCACCCGGACTCCAATTACTACCCATATACTGGATCTCCTAAAGGTACCGCTCCATCTCTTTCTCACACCTGTCCACACACAAGGGGATATAGTGACACACCAGACCTCAAGCACATATGTTACCTATAGAATACCCAAGCAGTCGATATAGAAGTTTAGTAAGTCATTTTAAAAGTGAAATTTTGAGAGCAAAAATTGCTTTGATGTTCTTTTTTTGCTTGGCTTTACTTCCCATCTCTCTGTCTACTTTTCTTCCTCCATCTCTCTCTCTCTAGTCTCCAGGGTGAGGAGGTTTTCATCTGGAGGAGAGGAGGATGGATGGAACCACAATCTAAACAGGGTAAGAAGGAAGAACCTCCTGCTTTTCTCTCTTCTATGTTTTAAGTGTACGTGTGTTAATATTTAATGAGTTAGTTAATTAAGTTCATTTTTCCAACCTCATCGGCTGAACCTTCTTCTTTCACTTCATATTCATCCCTCTGTCTTTCCAACCAACAATCACTGCTTCCCCCTGCATTATTCCATCACTATCTATCAACCCATGCATCCTTCCTACTCAACAAACTCCTATTGCTCCATCTGTCTGCCCATTTTCTGGCCCCTTTAATCCATCTTTCAATTCCTTCCCTCTGCTCTGCTTTCCTTGTCCCTACTTCCCTCCCCACAGGGAATCGGCAGGATGATCCTGAAGGAGGAGATGAAGGCTCGGTCAGGCCGTCACGACAATGACAAGTGGGGGAGCAGATGCAGTTCCCACTGTAGCAGCAAGGAGGCGATAAACAGTCTAGAATACAGCTCACTCGATGGCTGTAAGTCTGTGTGTGTGTGTGTGTGTGTGTGTGTGTGTGTGTGTGTGTGTGTGTGTGTGTGTGATTTTTGTACTTTTTGACTTTTTGTGTTGGTAAAGGTTGGTTTCTGTTTATATACTCGATTGAGAAGGGAAGTGTATGTCTCATTGTGATGCTGAGGCGAGCTGTACTGGGCGGAGTTTTCCATTTTTTTATTAAGTGTGCCATTGATTTCATTCCTCATTGCATTCAGCACCTGTAAAGGCAAGACAAAGATGAAGAGACTCGGAGGGAGAGCGAGAGTGTGACTGTGTTTAGGTGGAGGTCAAACGGGAATTAAAGAGAGGAGGTTATGCAGTAACAGGAATGACAGAGAGAAAGTAAAGAAGATAGAGAGTAGATTAAGTATAAAAGAGAGAGCAGAGTGAGAAGCTAAAGCAGTTTTGGAGCTGTTCAGAGAAGATGTATCACAAGAGGGTCAGAGTCGTGGAGGGAAATGAACTATGTGCACAGAGCAGTCAGACAGAGAGGGGTGTTGGTAATGTGGGTGTTCAGTGCTGTGTAAGTCATCACTTTGAGTTTATAGGGGTGTATGCTCACTGAAAAGAGAGGCTAACTCCAAAATTGGATTCCCAATATTTAATAGAAATGACATGAACTCCTACAAAATAACTAACACTCTATACCTTTATTGATCCATGCTGGTGGCATGGTTCTCCATCGGCCTCTCTGTCAACTGGTCCATTCACCACTTTGGTCTCATCTGTCCCAACTATTGGATTGACTTTAAATCTGGTAAAGACATTTATGTTTTCAAGAGGATAAACTGTACTGACTTTTGTAATCATCTGGCACCATTAGTGCCAGTTTTTGCACTATTCTGTCAGCTGATGTGATCATGTTGTCACACTAAACTAAGATGGTGACCATGGTAAACGTTGTGCCTGCTCAGCATTCACATTCTGTAATTATAAGCATGTTAGCATGCTGCTGTTTACATTTATCACAAAGCACAGTCATACCTCACAAGACCTCATGGGTGTAGAGTCTTGGTCTTGTTACTTCATCTATCATGGCAATAAAATCATAAATAAAAAATGCAAGACCTACTTTTATTACTATAAATCTCAAACTGCAGCACAGGCTATCAAAATTACAAATTGCAAAGGGTGGGTGCCAGAAACATGCATTTTTAACACGAGTGGCCTGAGTACAAACCCTGATGCTGCATGGCTGTTCCTGTGTTGCGTCATATTTTATACAATATGTCTGTCTTGATGGAGATTATGTCCGCATGGTGATGCTGGTTGGAGCATGTCCTCACACAGCTGATGTTTTATAGATGTCCCACTACAGCTGGCCTTTATTTCCCCTCCACTGACTTTAACTCCCAATTCAGCTTACCCTTTGCAGTGTTGGGTTAGCTGCTTTGAAAGAAAGGTTTGCAAGCTACCAATCACTTCACACTGGAACCAGGTGAACTACAACAAAGAAACAATGGAGAGAAGTTTAGTTTGGTTAACTAAAACTCCTTGGAAAAATTCAACTTTGTAAAAAAAACAAATCTGACAATTTACATGTGATACAAAATTATTATAACAAAAGATAACACAAAAAGGTCACATGACAGCAAAAAGCGCCATTCATTTGAGTTTATTATCTGAGACCTGTCATGTTTTTCCATGTCTCACCCCCTTGCTGTCTCTGTGTCCTCAGCTCCCAGGTCCGTCTACAGTGCAGATAGCGGTGAGTGGTTTGTCAGTGTGTTTTGATCTTGGAGGCTGTTTGGATGGAGGCGGCAACACAGCGGGTCATCTTCTCTCTGATCCTCTTACTCCTGTCACTCTGCTGCAACAGCGGCACTGCTTTCAGTGGGAGATCTGTTCTCTACACACAGCACCCACACACGCCCCCACACCACGACGCAGGTGGAGGGGGGGGGGGGGGGGGGTTACAAGTGGAAAGGTGAACAGCACTGTAGCTTCAGCCTGTACCTATTAGCTTTTATTTAGAGGTGGCACTGATCCGGGTTCAGTGGCGTGAACCCCTCAGCCATCAGATTTTATGCACTCACATTATCCACACTTGGCCTTAATCTATGCAATGTGTCTTCTGCTGCTTGTACATTTGATCACCATGCTTTCCTGGTGTCTTTATTGCTCTTGTGTGGATTTTAGCCAGATAACAGACCAACCTGTCCTCCAGTTTTGTTTTTGAATATCACAGAATTCTTTCTTGTTCCACTAAAATAAAATGGATGACAAAAAATTGCTCAAACCTTTATTATAAGGATTCAAATGGCAGCAGTCCTTATAGGGCAGCGCATGTACTACAAATGTTTTGATAAAAGATGCTTAGGCTAGTAGTTTTCACACTATCTGGCATCACTTTGATGAAACAGCAATTTTTCTGAGACTAATTTAAAAAAGTAGATCCTTTTTCGTTGGGGGAGAAAAAGTAATAGCTGACAAACAAATTATAGTTCAACGTCATGGAACAGTAGCTCTGCACACAGGCCAGGGTTTTGCTACATCATGGTGTTTGACATTGCCGTGTAATTTATTTCCTTGCAACAACAGGGTGAACAAATGAGAGGGAGACTGAAATAGAAGATGGACAGAGTAAGATAGCAGAAGAGCAAGGGAGAAAAGAGAAGGAAACGCAAAAGACTGGTAGAATCAGTCAAGATGGTGAAGAAGATGCAAGTAAAACAGAGTTGATGAAGACAGGAGAGCTGGCAGGCTGACTTGAGATAATTGGTGGGACTACACTGCCCTCTGCTGCTTCAGTTGCAGCTGTGTACTTCATAAACAAAAATGCCTGGCTACATAAAGGTGCAAACATGCTGGAGGAGCGACAACAAAAGGACAGTTTTTAAAAATTATATTAACAGTGTGGTGCTGGCTTGTGAATGTAGGATGTTTCCATGGACAGACCCAGCCTACTGAAGTTGATTCAGGTAGAAATCTAATTATCTGAAGCAGAAACAGCGAGGCTGCAATAAGTTAAATGTCATCTGAGGTCACAGTTGTGGTGTTTGTGGAGACCCTGATTATTTGCTTCCAAAGTGATGTTGTGGTATCACAATGTGATCAGAGCCACATTTCTTCTTCAGGACCCTGGGGTGTCTGGAAAGCATTCGTAGTCTTGACAGGAGTCCTGCTGCTTTTAGTTCTTATACCATATGGGAGAAACAGTTTCCCCAATGTGAAAACCTTATCTTATTTAACAAGATTCATTAAAAATCCTTTTCCAATCCTTCAGCAACTGTCAGTTGAGAAAGATGCTGGTCAAACTTTGCTGGCACTACAACAAAGGTCCCTTTAAAGTAAAACGTCCTTCCTCCTTTTCCTCCATAAACCTCATCTCATTTCTTTTGTGCAAGAAGTCAAATGGTTGTAGATGAGAATAAATAAAAATGAATTCATTTTGGAAATTTGTCTGTAGATTCCTCTTGTAATAGGTAATAATAATCAAAATAACCATATTTATGGAGACTTTTCTCAGACATTAAAAGGCTATAAACAGTAGATGCACTGTAGTCCTAATCACAGATTGAGTGTGCTTGTATTAGTTTGCACAATTTTTGCTTGTTTATGTTTGTTCTTGCAGACTCGTACGTTGCCAAGTCGGCCTCGTTGCCAGGCTACGGAAGAAATGGACTAAACAGGGTAAGTAATCATGATTTCTGGTTCTGTGAATGTGCATTTGTGTGTGTGTGTGTGTGAGAGAGACAGCGGGAGAGTGAGATGGAGCTGTGTGTGTGTGTGTGTGTGAGACAGCGGGAGAGTGAGATGGAGTACAAGACAGATGTGGCTGTTCAACAAACCATCAGCTTTGGCAAAGTCCTTCATTTGTCACTGAACCTGAGGCAAACTGAGGCAGCAACTGGCAAGATATTGTTTTACCCTGTGTGATAAATTATTAGAGAGAATACATGTGTGATGGGACCATTCATAGAAGATTTTAGGAGTTCTTTCTACTTTGTGTGATCCTTTTATGATAATTCCTTTCCCTTGATAATAAGATGATAAAATGCATCTTCATGGCTCATGTTTGATAAACTGCTCTTGTTGTGCTCTGGCAGCCAGGGAGTGTGGGTGCAGATTATTACCAGTATGACAGCAATAACGCAGTTAATTGGCAGATCAGAGGTAAGCCTACAGTTTTCCCCTGCTTTACTTCCCCTCCTGATGCATATTATTCAGAGTGTATGTAACAATGGAATACATGTCGCAACCGTTGAGATAATTTACCACTGTGATTTTTTTTTTTTCTCCATTTTCTTCCAGAATACAAGGTAAGATGTTCCTGCCAAAGCTGGTGAACTGAGCCACAAGTGAAAGGCCTGGATTAGTGGAAAAGGAAACACAGAGACTTAATCTATTTCTCTAATTTATTTCAGCCGCTGTCAGTGTTGACAGAAACAAAAAGTCTGGCTGCCTTTATGGTACAGAAATAGTCAAACAAAAGTTTATGCACTGGGATTGTAATGGTATTTGGATCATGTTTTAACATAGAGCAAAATGTAAAACAAATTAATATCTCCTTCAAAAGTTATCAACAACATTGTTCATTTGAAATTTGACATACATATACAGTATATGATGTCACTGTCTGTCTCCTGACCACCCTATTTAAGGCATATTTTCTGCCATAACTTGGCCTGTAATGGAGATAGAACCCTGAAATGTTCAGGCAAGATGCACAGAGTCATACCCTAACATATGATCTGAAACAGATCAAGGATTTTAGGACATTTTGTGTTGTTCTGGATCAGATTTTTTTTTATTACAAAGGACCCATTTGGGTGAGCACATGTTGTGCCTTGCTGGAGGAACATGCGCTGTCTGAGTAACACCGTTTCTCTCTTTCATAGATTTACCCATATGAAGAGCTGATGATATCAGTCAGAGGGCAGCAGCGTCTCCCCAGTGACGTGGACCGAGCCAGACTGGAGGTAAACTGCTACGTGAAATTCTTTTACAAAATCCAGTCCAGTCACTCATCATCCTAAACACAAGACACAGTGGAAACACTAGATGTTGAATGTCCTGCCTGGGACACCTTGGTAGGGTCATGCTGACATGTTTTTCTCAAAGCTGCATGAATTTAACACGAGTATAATTTTGTGACTTTCTGACTGGTTCTGTGTCTCTGCCTATTCTCTCCTCCCAGCGTCACCTCTCACCAGAGGAGTTCTACAGAGTCTTTGGCATGTCCATGTCTGCCTTTGACCGCCTTGCTCAGTGGAAAAAGAACGAACTTAAGAAACAGGTCCGACTCTTTTGAGAATATTAAGTCATCAGGACTGTCTGACCCAGTGCAAATTTAATGCCAACAGTTTGATTTGAAAAGTAGTCCCCAGAAAGTCCTACTGACCCCAGACTCACTGTGTCTCAGTGGAAGAGGACCTGGCTAGCATGAAAATGTTTACAGTCAGACCACCAGGCCTCCTGCTCTTGGCATGTGGTGCACTGGTGTGTACAGACAACTGACCAAAATGGGTAAATTAGAGAAAGGAGAACCTGAAGGACAGTGTGAAGAAGAGAGGGGAAAGAAGCCACACTGTTGCTGAAACAGACAAGTTGAGGATATGGCTGCTCCTGCCTCTTGTACCACTAGATGGCACTATGTTAACATGAGCATCAGGGTGGCGGGCTGAAGGACGTCATGCCATACTGAGGGTCTGACGCTGGCTACGTTCAGACTACATGCTGAGGTGACTCAAATCCAAATTTTTTGCCCTTAAATGACTCAGATATGATCTGATGAAATCAGATTTTTTTTCAAATCAGATCTGGGGCACATCAGTATGTGGTCCTGCAGGAGTTTCTGATCAAGGCAAACTAGGAATGAGGGAAACAAATGATGTAATTTTTTGTGTGAACATAACAACTCACATCTCAGTTAAATCTGCGCATGCATGGCGGTTTGGGAGCTAAACGGTGATCACACCAGAGCCAGACACATGTCACTTGCAAACATGAAAGCAAACCATGAACAGAAAAAGATCAGACATAAAGATTGAAATTGAGCATCAAGGCCTGTAATATGAGCGTAGTGGCTGAGAGACACTATGACAGGCAGTTAAAGATTGGGTGAAGGTTACTGAAAATATGCCGTGTTTTTATAATGTGCTAATACTGAAAACCAAAGGTTTTCCTCTTTTATTTCTGGTGTGTGTTTGATTTTGCTATTGGAAGCCATATCAGTGCTAAGAGTTCTTTCCTCTGACGTTAGCAGACTGTTGAGCTCACTGCGGTGTTTTTTTTTTTAAATGATGATGATGAAAGTTTAATGTGAATGAAATGTGTTTCGGTTCTGAGCTCAGACATGTTAATTATGCTTAGAAATCAGGTTCTATATGAGATATGTGTTTCACTTATATTTAAAAATACTTGCAGTTGTATCATGAAGCAGCTCAAAATTTCAACTGACAGATTATGATGAACTCTGAGTTGTGTTTGTGGGGTTTGTGTGTGTGCATGTGACAGCAAACATTCGATGGAGGATTTTCATGGACAATGGGAAGTCTACTGAAAAAATGTAAGAAAACAAATGAAGCGAATGAAGCAAATAGGACAAAAGGAAAGAAAAGGGGGAGTAATGAGGAAAGGAATGTGTGAACAGATGAGCAAAAGTGATTCAAAGGGAAAATAAGTACACAAAGGAAACTGAAAGAGACAAGTGTCACAAAAAGAAAGTGTAAAGAAAAGATTTGTGTTTGTGATAAAACAAGAGAGAGGCTGAACTGAAACTGATTTGATTGGAACAGAAGGTGCTGGATAGTTTGTTACAAGAGTGTTGAAAAAGTAAAAGATAGAACAGTGTTGCTGTTTGTTGCAAGGACTGAAACCATGTGTTTGTGAGAATAGTCTGTGTGGCCTGGTATTACTCATGTTGTGGGGACATAAATTGTTTTACACAGTCACATTGTGGGGACTCGACATACTTAATGGGGACGAAATGTAAGTCCCCCAAACTCAGATCAGTATATTAGGGTTCAGGTTATGAATGCAAGTCAGTGTAACGTCCCCTGAATTTAGAAAACAACTGTGTGTGTGTGTGTGTGTCTGTGTGTGCGCACGTCCCACCTTTAAGCCTCATGTCTACAGTCTAACCTGTTTTTAATTTATTGGAATAACATTTTTTAATTGGTGGGGGGAGGGGTTATTGGGTCATTGATTTATTTATTAAATTTTTTTTTATATAATGTATTTTGAAAATGGTTTTTCTAACATTACAACCCCTCCTCTTCCTGCTTCGGGTTTCTCCTGCAGGCAGGGAAGGTTAGTCCAAAATGGTGACACCTGTTCAGGCCTCTGCTGACGTTATATAGGATAGCTGGACCTTTTTCTATTTTAAGTTTAGATGCCTAGGGAGTGAAAATGAATGAATGACAAACGAAAGTGAAGTAAAATTATACATTCAAAGTGCTAGTAAAAGTATTGTTTGTAAAGGTAATGAAAAACCTCCAAGTATTCAGTGTGAGAGTTGTATATTTATATGTAATTTGATCATGACTGTATTGGTGTGTATATAGCATTTTACTGCTTTAGTTGGTCCAGGTGGAAATAATTTCAACAGCTTCATATGCTGTTGGGTTGTAGTGAGCTTGTGTTTTGCATGTAAAATCCTAATATGTAACAGTAAATAAAGCTATCAAATTAGTGTAAATAAGTTTTTTTTAAAGTACAGTATTTCCCTCTGGATTACAGTGGAGTAGAAAAGTAAAGTAGCATAAATGTTCCATTTCTATCAGTTACAGCACACTGAGGTTTCCGGAGGTTACACCTACTTCATGTGACTACTAGTGTGGTCTCAATGAGTCCTTTGAGAGTCACTGCATGACAGTGTGATTAAACCAAATCCAGGCTGGTGGATCAGCACTAGGACCCGGTGGATCCCTGGATGAGGAACCAGCGCCGCTGAGTCAAACTATGAACTGTAGACCCTGTGGCTCGGTTCGCCGCTCCGAGGCTGACACATCTCAGCTGTGTGCGCGTCGCCTGTTCGTAACCCTAACTTTTAAATGAAACAACCGGGGGTTTATTGCTGGAAATAAGCTGGGTGACCCAGACGGTAGCATATCAGACGCCATGGACTCCAAACGCCAAAGTGGTGAGTAACAGTCTCTCTTTATCACGCATGTTCATTTCTGTTGGCGACAGAAAACTACAGTAACTGAGGAATAAACTCTGAGAAGAAGCCTCCGTAAATATGAAGCCACAGATGTACATTTATTAAGGAGACATATGGACACAGTCACAAACAAAAGTCCATCAGTGTTTGTCACTTTTAAAGCACCATAATAAATGAGACATAAAACACGGGAGATACAGTTTGATTTTATTTGAGTTCTCACTGAACAAAGCTGAAGTGAAGAAGCATGAGTCGGTAGTAGGCTATAAACAAAGCGAGTGCGCTGCGCCTGCTCCTGGCGCACGGCTGTAGTAACGGGAGAGTGATGTCACACAGCTACGCGCCTCGTTGGTGCGCTGTGACTGGAGGGACAACGCATCCTCACCCAGGTAGAGTGATGCAATATGTGCCAATGGAGAAGTGCCCCGCTGGAAGCAGCACTGCTGGAAGCGAAGCAGCAGCAGCTGCTGAATGGCTCCACTGTTTACAACCCTTCAGGCTACAGTGCTGGAAACAGGGAGCTGCATTATGGGAAGCCAGGTGACAAACCAGTAGCCTACACTGAACATCTGGTAAACGGGGATCACAAGTGATTGTGTTGAGGAAAAGCATCCATTCATGTTTCATCATGGCATCAGTTTGCATGGTTGCATGCAATTGCTAGCTAGTACAAATATACACAGGAATTAAGTAAAACAAGTGCAAAATGGCTACAAACGGACACAAGACAAATACAAAGGGACACAGAACAAGCACAGGAAGAACTGACTCTAACTCCTGTGGTTGCTCAGCATGAGTCTTGCTCTTATAAGTATGGGAGAGGTACTGTAGGGGCCCATTGTCTCATAGTTTGTCCATGACTGTGGGTGTACTGAACATTGACTCACTACCAGTGTGAAACTAGTCACATCAGGTCATGTTACGTTTGTCAACAGGCAGATATTTTGACTTGTTATAGTAGGAAAAGCACAGGTGTCACTGACTATTATTCAGCTGTCCCAGTAAACTATTGCATGTGTAATAACACCACCCTGAAACCATCAGTCAGCCAACATCCATTTGATTATTTACATCTGTGCTTTTCCTGCTGTGATATGTCAAAATGTCTTAAGCAAACACACAAAGGCGTGTGAAAGTATCATATACAGTATAACCAAAATGTCTGAATCTGAGTTGTATGGCAGTGTTTTGTGTGCAGCTGTGCACAAATATTTAGCCACTTTAGAAAAAAATTGGCTCAAAATATTTTTATTGTGGGAAGAGTAGGAATAATTGATGATGGAGTTCTGGGACAGTATCACACCTGCTGCAGCAAATGGGAAAAATGTGTGGGCATTAATGTTAAGAAATGGCTTGCAATAAGGCAGAGATATAATCTGCAGTGGAATTCAGATTTATTCGTCTCTGAACAACTTTACAAAACAGATGTGGTGATGTTTATTGCATTTGTGCGCCCACATGTAGACAAACCAACTCTCTCTGTTTAACAGCTGTCACAAGCCTTGACCTTAGCTGTGGTTCCCTTACATTTCCTCTTCCCTTTTCCTAATCTTCTCCCAGTGACCCCCACCAGGCCCCTCTTTCCATTCTCTATCAGTCAGAAAGTCCAAAGTCCTTTCAGGAATTTACTCTGCCTCTGTGTAAACTTTGGTTCCTGTCATAAAACTACAAATTACAAGTAACTTGTGCTGCAAATTTGTTGTAGTTAAACTTTCAGTGAGAGAGATAAAGCATCAAAGCAGCAGGTCTGTACATGTCACCTACATTATGTTTGTCTGGCGTGGGTGGAAACAAAGCCAGTGTGGTATTAACACATCCCAAACCATACTGAACAGGAAAATCACTGGATCATGTTTTGTCCAACTGACAGTTAAGTCAGTATCATCACCCCCAGATCTCCCTAGGAAATATTATCACAGTGAGAAACAGGTGACAATTTACAATAACAAAGTGTTTGTCTGGTGTAGTAACTTCAGTTAGTGCTACTTATATGATCTGTTCACTATAGTCAATCAAAAGAAAAATTTCCAATTCCTAGGGATGTAAAGATACAAAAAACCCACAATAAAAAGTCCATGATATATTTGTCATGATATAAAAAATGAAGAACAAATGAAACAATGCCTTTTTCTAAATAAGAAATCGGCATTTGATTTTGCTTTGAACTTAAACTGCTTCTGTTTTCCTTCTTTATTAGAATAAAAGTAGCCAGCCATGACCTAGGGATGTGCAGAACAAATGGCATGAATTGTTATTGGCACTGAAGGACTGAACTGTTTGTACAACTGTAAAACAAACAAAAAAAAAATGCAGCAGTCAGTAGCAGAGCTTATATGAAATAAAATCATATATTATTGCAGCAGGTGAATGTTGTAAAGAAAGAAAAAGTTTGTCTTGCACTGGAACATGAGTACAGGGCCAGCTGATGTGGGTGAAGGGTGGTTACTAAGTGGTTTGTTTTGTATTTGTGAATCTGGTTTGTTTGCCCAACCCCATTAAAGCCTAGCACATTGTCATGTCGTGACTGTTTCTGCAAGATGAATCCATGAGTGCCTCAGTCCTAAACAGGGCTAGTATTCCCTCCGTCTGACAGTATTTGTCAGTTTCCTTTCCAACTATGTCATTTGTTGAAATGGAAAAACTGAAATGCTGCCACACAGCAGCTCTGAAAGCCATTGATGGAGCATCAGCTATGTCAGTTTCAAATTCTGCACCCTGAACGCAGTTATACTAGTAAAATGACCGTATGTACTATCCCGGTAGCTGCCGTCACAGTCTCACGATGATATCAGTGAATTTTTTGTAATATCGTGAAATTAGGAATACTCTTACAACCCTACCAATCCCATTTTTGTCAGAAATTATAGTTCATAAACTACGGCACTGCAGCGGTTTGGGGTTGTTAACTGCCACGGTGCCTGAGCCGCTGCCATGCCTCTCTGTTTCCTGTGTCTCTTCACCATGTACTATCTGAGGAAAGTGATAAGATACTGAAAGAATGTGACAGAAGAGAGAAACCCACTATTTCTCCAGCTGTTTCTTTTTTAAGATCTTGCCAATTTACTTGGTTCAGAGGGGATTTTCTAGAGTTTGAATGCTGACCCCGGGCAAGCGCGGTCACCATCTACTGTTGTCCTGAAAATATGAATCAGGGGATGCTGAACCTCTGAAGCAGACTTTTGTCTGAGAGGGAGCTGCTGGGGCTGCCAAGACTTAAACTCTGACCTCTGTCTGAAGAGGATGGGTGTCTGGAGGAGGGATGGATGGAGGCAGACAAGAGAAAGTTAAAAGGAAAAGATCAGAGAGGGAAGAGGGCTGGAGAAAGAAAGGAGTGGAAGGGAGAATGTGGGACCTGGAGGGAGCTCAGCTTCTGGGAGTGTGGGGGAGGCAGGAAGAGCAAAATTCATAGAATCTGAAGGCCTGAAAAAGGCATGAACAGCTTATGTTTGTGTGACATACAGTAAGTATGTCTGGAATGTGCCTGTTGTGGATAATCATGTGTCTCAGACCTCATAATTCATGGAAACAACAAGCAACTCAATTCAATGCACTCATAGATTTCTTGCTAGTGTTGAAGTATTGGGGGAAAAATGAAAAGTAATTGTCTGGATGTGAGAGGCAAGTCAAGGAGGAGCTTAGCTTTTGCTTGGTGGGATCGATGGGCTAGATGTCTAATGGATGGGAGTGAAAGCCTCAACTTAGGAGGAGAAAAGCTCCTTTTTTCTGTCAGCCCACCGTGACAAGATAAACAGAGCAGTGAGTAGTAGCTGTTTTGTCCTGAGCTGCAACCAAACACAACCCAAATGAGAGTCGCATGGCTCAGGGCTCATGACTGAGCTTCTTCAGGAAGCCTGTCTGCGGAAACACACAAAATGTATGTATCACATACAACATGTTTTTCTAAGAAATCTTATAACTGTACATTTACTCTGTGTTGGCTGAGGACAAATTTAGGACAAATGTCTGTCCACCAATGAAAGGATTCAAAGGGGAAATCTTTGTCGTGTGTGTTGGTGTGAACACGTGTGTGTGTGTGTGTGGGGGGTGGGGGGGGGGGGGGGGTTGG
>NW_018127922.1:2058617-2059354 GCF_001952655.1 Monopterus albus | reverse complement strand
GACCACAAGCCTCTAGAACAGCTGATTCTCAGCCTCTGAACCCTCAGTCCCCCGAGAGAATGAGAGAGAGAAGGACTGAGACATGCACAGACCTAGAGGAGAGAGAGAGATGCATGGAGGCCTTGACTGTGCAAACTTAGCCTTCAAAATAGACCAAAGGTGTCACTACTGGCTTGGTTTACACTGTGATTGATTACACAGAATATCTCCTCGTTTTTAGCCCAAGAAGCTAGAAGTGAAATAAAATCAATCTTAAAACAAAAAACTTTATGGTGAAAAACTGACGGAGAGTTTAGGATGGTATAGGATGTCTGGATTGAAGGAGAAACAGCAGGATGGAGAGGCGCTGAAAAGGAGAGGGGGAAAAGTAGATGAGTTGGAGAGACTCAAGATCAGGAAGAAGTAGAGAGAAGCATCTGTTGACAGCTACTGTAAGACAGGAAACCACAGCTGCTGGCCAAGAAATGGCACACACACACACACAACTGCTGAAGATATATCCTTTAACCCCATGGATCGAGATGCAGCTGTGTTGCACCACACCCCTCTTAGGCTGTGTGTGTTAGTTCCTGTTTTGTTTTTTGTTGGAGTTTCTCTCTGACATTGATTGTATTGTTTGCTCTGGTCTTGGGGAGCATTGTGGTCGTCTAATTTTGGCACATGTAGAGACAATAGAGCATTGTCAGATTGGGGGCTGGAGGAAGAGGCTTGTGGGAGAGTGAGCGCTTTTCTCCCAC
>NW_018127922.1:2028598-2058605 GCF_001952655.1 Monopterus albus | reverse complement strand
AGAAAAACAGATTGTTTACAGATTATGTATTTCCTAATTGAGCAGATATATTTATTCAGTCATAATTTTGCCAATACTGTATGTCACAAGAAACTACATGTTTTGTATTTTTAGTACATTTTTATATCTGACTAGTCACCACAGCGAGATTGGTTAGTTTATATTAGTTATGGCATATTGTTATAATTCTTCCAAATAAAAATGAAAATAGGCCAAATGTGACCTTTTAAAAATTATTCCAAGATAAACTTTAAAAAGGAAACAAACTGCTTTCTCAGTGGACATCACAGTAGCTTTTATAAACTGAGGTTTGTGACCCATTTTGAGGTTTCATCTGTGTCCTTGAACTTCCTTTGCTTTTTAGGTGAAATAACATTGTAAATTTGACAATTTTAATGCCGGAAAAACACAGAAATATTTTCTTGGCAGAATGGAAAAAGCCACTCAACAGCATATGGGTCATCAAAGTTCCACTGAACCCCAAACTGAAATAAATTAGTTTTTGGTTTAGCAGTTATTAAAATGAGAATGATACACTCCACATGTTCAGCGGCACGAATAGTAATTTAACGTTTTGGCCAATATTAAATCTTTAATTAAAGGCCAATACTCTATCAGCCGGTAACACTATTGCACCACCAGCTGTCTGCTTAAGGCTCAGACTATCACCCTCCATGTTAAATGTCTGACTCTCAAACTTCTGTCACAAATGAGAAATGACCTAATCAAGTGCTGCAGGTAGTTTGTACAGCATGTAACTCTGTTGGAACTACAGATTATTTTGTATTCTTTGGCTACATTTCCTTTAGGTAAGGAAGCATTTGGCTCCCTCCTCCTCACCTTCTTTTCTCTCAGCCATGCTTCCCCTCTCCTTTCTTTGTCGGCTCTGAGCAGGCAGGATGTGTGAGAGTGTGTCAGGGCATTTGGAACAATGTCAAGGTCAACAAAACTTGCACATAGTCACACACACAGAATCACAGGATGTCAGAGAAGAAATCTTTAGGTGTCCTAACTTAATGTAAGATTTGATTTGTTGTGGTGCACAGACAGGAAACAAAGATAGAAAACTTGCAATGCAAACAGGCTCTTAAGCGAAAAAAGACTGATGTGCAACAATGCTAAACATCTCTTCAGCTGTTGCAACAGGGGGCGAGCTAAGTTCCAAACTGACTTCATGCCCTTCTGAAATTGCCAGCTCTGCCTGCACTTGTCTGCATGGCCTTGCATCATGGAGAGATGAGACAATGGGCCCCAGGGCACAGATGTGTAAAAGGCCCTTACATCTGCTACACTTCTAGAAGCAAAACAGATTGAGTAATCATGTGATTTGTAGTCAATTTGTATCGTCTTGTGGTTTTTTTGTGCCCCTTTGCAGTTTTATTAGCCCTTCTGTGTCAATTTTTACTTATTTTGCATCTCACTGTAGTAATTTTGCACCTCTTGTTACTTGTTCGGTCTATTTTTAGTTGTTTTTCATCTCTTTGTAGTTGTTTAGCATTTGTTTTTTCATGTTTTGTGGTTTTGTGCAGTTGTTTTGTTGTCCTTTGATTCACTCTCCAGCAGGAAAGGTTAACAGCTCCTTCATGGTTCTCTGGTGTAGGGGCCACCTGACCTTATAGACCCCTGGGTCTTGCCCAGTACGCCCATTTTGTAATCCATCCGTGCCTGTGTTTGTGTTAAATTGATCCTAGATGCTTTTGGCATAATAGCAGAAGCATTTCAGCCATGTTAGGACCCTTATAATGACCTGATTGTAGCTCTGTTAACCCAAATAATACCTTGTTTTGTATTTTGTTTGTGGTTTGCAGTGGTGATGGAGCGACTTGTGAATGAGCTGGGGTCTCTGCTGAAGATGCTCAGCCATGAAACAGTCAGTCCGGCCACTGCTGACAAGATGGCCTCCATACGCAACATCCTGGACTCAATGCAGCTGTCAGGTATAGAATAAAGTCTCAGATTGAGAAAAAAGTTTACTACATCTATTATTACATCTCTAGCTTCAGTTTGTACAATTATGTGACAAACCCCTTTAAACTTTATTAAAAGACTGCAAGCACAATGGTAATATGTTTTATTTGTAGTACAGATATTTTTGTACTTGTTTTGTACACGACAAAAATAACAACATTTGCATGTTTATCTAGTAAGCAAAGCATTACATTGCTTTTGTCAAACTCATTTTCCGTGTCATTTCACACTTCACTGACGCAGCCTTTAATTTCAAGCCACTGTAGGTTTGATACAGAAATGCTTCAGAGTGTCTCTAAACAAAAACAAAACACAAACGAAAGATAAGTTGTACTACAAACAGAATGCTACTGTATAAAGGATTAAATGAAGCAGACCTATAAATGAGACTGACTTATTATCCAAGGGAATTCGACTGAACATGCTTGAGGTTTTTCAGCTGCATCCTGCCTCGCATTAATTCAGTTTGACACTTGGAACAGGTCAGCCAAGGCATCTCGGAGTTGAGTAATTGTTCAAGGTCACAACAGCAGCATTACTTTAGACACAAATAGATCACTTCTTTTTTTTACTTGGCTGCTATCTTTTTGCAACCTTCCCGTCATCCCGTCAGACTACAACGGCATCCCAATGCATAAGACACAGAGTAGTGTGAAACATGCAACAAAATGTAGTTTCTGTGACATCAAATCTTACTGAGGTCTTTACAGTAGATCCTGGTTTATCTGGGAGAAAACAGTATGTGAGAGAGGATAAAGGGATTGATGTAAGAAGATAATGAAATGTAAAGTTTAAAGAGGATAAAGAGTGGAGGTCACAGACAGGACAAAAGCAAACCATCTTGATGGACATAATGTATGCTACAATGGACCCTTGTTACCCTACCATGCTCACACTTCAGGTTTTTCAGCATAATCCATATCAGTTCTGTTTTTACTTCCAAAAACGTCAGGGTTTCTTTTCTTTTACTGACTCCAGAACACCTGCAGAAATTCTGGGAGGTTTGGCAAACTTTTATCTTTGTTTATCTGGCACAAATATTTACAAGCTCCAATCTCCACTCCCTTGTTGTCTGAATCAGGCCTCCATACACTGTATTTGCCTACACTCTGGTAATCCTGACTGTAGCGTATTGCTGCAATCCTAGTCCTTCCTCTAATTCTTTTTCTAAACCCTAATTTATTTTTCCACAGTCAACGGATCAGACGTCTACATGAACAGCTGTCTTTATGGCAACGGCACAAGCTTTGTAGAGTCTCTGTTTGAGGACTTTGGTGAGCAGACCCTTCAAAATGCCTTCAAATCAACTCAGTGGTATAAAGTTGTATGTAGAAATTATCATATCACAAGATTTAGATAATAAACATACCGGTATATTATAAAATAGCTGTTTGTCATGCTTGTGGTTTGGCTCTATAGGGAATGTTTTGTGCTAACCAGTAAATGTTAGCATCTTATGGTGAACATTCGTGAAAAACATTAGACTTGATTGTCATTGTGAGCATGTTAGCATTTATCTCAAAGCATCACTGTACTTAGTACAACCTCACAGCTGCTAGCATGGCAGTATATTATAAAGGAACAAGAAGAATTCAACATCTACATAGTACACTTGGTTCTTGATACTCAGATAATTGCCTCCATTGACATTTTGCAATGAGCCAGCAACTGGGTGAATAAACAGCTCTAAATTAAGGCTTTGTACTGTATATCTTTTTGTCTTGTTTTGAAGTATCAGAACTGTCTAACACATTCTGTCAAGCCTAGCAAATGTTGATCAAATTAATCAGGCAGTTTCAATCAGGTTTACAGTACTGACTGTCTAACTAGACAAACCTTTATTTAAAATACACCTATAGTTCTGATAACATTAATTCTTTGTTGTTTCACCAGACTGTGATTTGCACATACTCAGTGCATCTCCTGTGGAGCAGAAAGAGCACAAAGAAGGACAGGAGAAGACTCATCCTAATAAATCTGTAAGCCACCTAGAGCATCTACCTGACTGTTCATCTGCTTTGCTTCTCCTCCTCACCTAAATTCTGGTTTAACCCTCACCTTGTTTGTTCAGACACCAACTGACACACCCCCTCCTCTCCCAACCACTCCCCTTCCTGATGACTACTACGAAGAGGCTGTTCCTCTGGATCCTGGATCCATGCCTCAGTACTTTACCACCAATATGAACAGTCAGTACTGTACCCCAGCTGAATTATGGGAAGTTTCACTTTATGTTTTTTTTATCTCATCCTGACTCTTCCGCTTCTCTCCTGTAGCCTCCAGGAACTCAGTGGAAGATGCCTACTATGAAGATGCAGACAATAACTACCCCGACACTAGGATTAATGGTCCTCCCAAAAACTCCTGTGAGTCTGCCTTTCTGCTGTTTTTCTTACTGATGCTTCTGATCCTTAAGTACATGGAATATAGTATGACGAAACAAATTCAGACATTGTCAGTGGATGTTTTGTGAATTCATCGTCCATGTTATTTTGGGTGTTTAGATAATGACTCAGATGCTCTGAGTAGTTCCTATGAGTCTTATGAAGAGGAGGAAGAGGAGGCCAAGGGTCGGGACCAATCCCAGAGATGGACAGCTGAGGAGAGCTCAGATGGACCAGTTAGAGACTGCCACATCTGTGCCTTTCTGTTGCGAAAGAAACGCTTTGGCCAGTGGACTAAACAGCTAGTCATTGTCCGAGACAATAAACTGCAGGTGAGTTGATAGGCTCCCTGGTGGTCTAGTGGTTAGGATTCAGTGCTCTCGCTGCCGTGGCCCAGGTTCGATTCCTGGTCAGGGAATGTGATTTTAGGAGGTAGAGCGGGTCATTTCCTAACTGAAGGATTAGCAGGTCAATTTCGGGCTTGTCCAGTCAATATGTCGAAGTGTCCTTGAGCAAGACACTGAACCCCAATTGCTCCCAGTGATAACACCGGTGTGTGAGTGTGCCAAATAGTGTGAAAGCACTTTGACTGTGCTGCAATGCATAGAAAAGCGCTATACAACTATAAGACCATTTATCATGACTGAAACCAAAGGATCTAATGTATATCTAGAATTATGTAAGGTTAAATGTTGGAGAAAAAAACAAGCACATCCAGAAAATCCCTCAACGTGTGCTGGACCAAACCCTTTACTGCTTCACTCAAGTCTTATATTCTTTTACAGTGCTATAAGAGCATCAAAGAGAGCACTCCCCACACTGAGCTCCCGCTGAATCTGTGCAACGTCATCTATGTCCCTAAGGAGGGCAGGAAAAAGAGACATGAGTTGCGCTTCTCTTTGCCTGGAGGCGAAGCACTAGTCTTGGCTGTTCAGAGTAAAGAGCAGGCCCAGCGATGGCTCAAGGTAATTTTATTCACTGTATAGAAGGCTGGTGCTGTGGGGAAAGACACACAAGAAAGTGGCTGAGGGGAAAACATAACATTTCTCATTTTCTGGGTCCAGGTGGTGCAAACTGTTGGCAACCAATGTAGCAACACTGAAGGACTGGAGGGATCCACTTCTCCCATCCTCCAGAGGAAGCTGGAGCTTGACAAGGTGTGTATGTTTCTGCGTGTCTTTGAGTGTCAGCCTGTTTATCTACAGTGTTGTATATGGTTTAAGATTTCCCCATAAACCGTCACAAGTTTCTTGGATTATCTGTCCAGATGCAGGCTTCCTGTGCTTCTCACTGTGTCTGAGTTTTACTTTACGGAGGTGCATTTCATTCTGCACCTGTATCCACATTTTAACTTTGCTGACACTATTTCTATTAGCCTATGCGTGACACAGCTGTTCCTTTAGCTTGTAGATTATAAGCAGTGAGTGAAATGACATTACTGCAGATGCTGTGCCGGCTAATTTGCAAAGCGTCTCATACCTTCAACAAAGTTTTGGCACACAGCTGCAGAGTCCATGAGCTCAGCGCGTGCTGACATGGCAGTTACACCCCATGTTGGGAGAATAGTTTTAAGAATACAGAGTCAGTGAAAGTAACTTATGTCATTTTTGTTGATGTGTTAAGGTGTGCCTATGTGCTGTATATATTATTTTGCTTCTGGAGCTCCTCACATCTCTCATGTTTCATAAGACATAGAAGTATTGAAGGTTTTGCCTATTTCCTTTGCCAGGTGCTGCAGTCTGAACGGCAGGCATCAGACTCAGACAGTGGGCCAACAGCAGACAGCCAGTCCACTGCGCCAGGACGGGACACCACTGACTCACTCAGTAGGTTTAATGTTAAAGGAGCTCTTGATTACCTTGTAATTTTTCTTTCTTTCACTGCTGTTGAAAGAAACTGAAAGGCAGAGCTCACATGTGCAGCATCAGTCATTATTAAAATGTACAACATTACATTGCAGATTAAAGGAGTGAGATTTAACATTTGTGTCTCTGTGATTGTTTGCTGTTGGTAGCTGGTGGAAGGTGTAATAAATCTTTACAGATTTGTAGGAATGTAAAAAGTATTGATACACTTGAGTGTCACAATAATATGTTTGCCGATACTGTATCAAATCACAAAAACAAAGTATCGGTTTTTAATTAATAGTTCATATGCCAAGTAGTGCTATGTTGTATCGCAATATATCGAATCGTAACTCTTGTATCATTTATAGGTATCATGTCGCCAGATTCTTGCCAGTACACAACCCCACAGATTTGTCCATGATGTCTCTAGAGTTAGCACAGAGAACACAGCCATGTTGTTTCAGTCTTGCTACAACCTGTTTACTGACCGAGGAGCTCTGAACCTAAAGAGACATGAGAGAGAGAGAGAGAGGAAGCGAGACACATGCAGATATGACATCCTTCCTACCCTCTTCCTGCTATTGTCTCTCACTGACATCATAGGAAGTAGGCTGGGCAGAGCAATGCTGCACCTGGTACAATAAACACAAGTATGCTGAGACACTGTATGGTTGAATAAATAAAAGACATCTTTATACATTTTTGTTTTTATGTAATTGATGAAATGTGTATTTTTTGAGTTACAAAGTATTACTGATACTGGTGATGTGACACAAAGATACTTAAGTTATAAGGTAGCATTATCTTTTTTGTAATTTTCCACACTGACCTACTGTGTATTAAGCACTCCATGACTCTATGACCCCATTGTCAGCTCCAGCACAATCTGACTAGGGTATGTTTGATTACAGACAGAGGGAAGCGTGGAGCCTTCTCTGAGCTGACGGGGTCGATGAGCCGAGCAGCGGGGAGGAAAATTAATCGGATCATCACTTTCTCCAAACGGAAACCTCATTTACTGGGGGAACATCCTCCGTCTTCTGGTCACCATGACAACCCACGCTGTGGTGAGGGCAAACCTGATCAAGCAGCTGATTGGTTGACTGGCTGATTTCTTATTTAAGTGACTGATAAATGGATCACTGACTCACAAAAATATTTAAAGTTTACAGTAATGTAAGATTCCAGGATCAAGCCCTGGCCGACCCGTTGCCTTTCTGTGACGAGTCTGCATGTTCTCCCTGTACCTGCATGGGTTCTGTCCCGGTACTCTGGCTTCCTCCCACAGTCCAAAGACATGCAGCTTAGGTTCACTGACAACTCTAAATTGCCTGTAGGAGTGAGTGTGAGTGTGTGTGGTCGTTTGTCTATATGTCAGCCATGTGATAGACTGGCGACCTGTGCAGGATGGACCCCGCCTCTCACCCAGTGTCAGCTGGGATTGGCTCCAGTCCCTCCATGACCCTTGGTAGGATAAGCAGTATAGATAAGGGATGGATGGCTGGTTGGATTTTACATTTTCAGCCTTTATTTACACTCAAAAAAAAAACACAGGCACATTCTCTTACTTTATTTTGACTTTTAGCAGAGAACAGATGCTTAACATATCTGCTGTCTTTTTGTCTTTTAATCACTTTCACATTCCTCCTCTTTCTCTCTCCCTATAGGCTACCTCACTGTGTGTCTGGGTGGCTCACGGAAGGAACGTTGGTGCGTGGTGCGAGCAGGAAGCCTGTACCTGCAGAAGGACCCTGGGGACCAACGGCCCCCAGGCATCGTGGTGCCGCTCAAAGGGGCAGAAGTGGTGCCAGGTGGCCTCGGCCCCAAGCATCCCTTCTCTTTTCGTATCCTGCAGGGAGGCAGCGAACTGGCAACTTTAGAGGTACTTTACTATGGTATCAAAAGCTCTTCAACAATTTAACTTGGTAGAGGAGAGTTATTGTAGGCAGATGGGGTTTTTTCAGGAAAATGGAAAGTTAATATGTGCAGGGATGACACACCTACATTTGTCTGGAATCCAAATACTGTTGGTTTAGGTGTGTGTGTTCATCAGGCCAGCTGCTCGGAAGATCTCGGTCGCTGGCTTGGTGTGTTGTTTGCAGAGACTGGGAGCACTGTGCTCCCTGAAGAGCTGCACTATGATTACATTGACGTGGACACACTCACAGACATACGACAAGCTGCCAGACACTCCTTCCTGTGAGTCACTTCCTACAGTATATATCTGTGTGTTTCTGCATGTTTTCTGTCTCTTATTAGATTGTTTAAAAGAAAGGTATTCAACAGGCAAGAACGTATCATACTAGTTGTATAGTAAATTCCTTAGTTTTACATGTTTAGATATAATTTATGTGTGTATTGAAATATACACATACTGTAGGTGGGTCTGGGTGTCTGAATGTTCAGATGCATTGTGTACTTATTTGAATTATGGATAAATTGGAATATGGTAAGATGTTAAATGTGATAAAGGTAGGCATAATAAGCATGCCTGCCTTTCCTCTCAGCTGGGCCAGTACCACTGCTATGTCCTCTGGGAGTGCCTCAGCAGACTCCAGGACCTATGATGAGGTCTATGAAAGCACTGAGGTAGGTAAACATCATGTGAACCAGTGATAACATACAAAATCTCTGAACTTCGAAATGCTCCCCCCCCCCCCTTAAATTCTTTATAAAACTTCAAATGTTCAGGATGTTGAGGCACTGATGTTCATCACAGGGTGATGATGATAGTTTTCTCTGTCTTGTTGTTAAAAACTGTATGATGTTAAAAACATCATACATCTTATATTACTGTGTACATTTGTGGATGGATGCAAAGCTCCCTTTATGGTTTTTACCACAGAGTATCAGCCAAAACACGTACTGTATAGATGTACTGGTAAAATAGACCCTGTAAATTATGTAAATGTTACAAGTGATCTTGATTTTTCTGCATCCTGCAGGAAGGAGGTATTGAGAGCAGGCCAGGCCAGGTGAGACGTCATGCCTCCTTCTCCAGCAGAGACTCTGAAAAAACAGAACAAAAGGCCATCATCAAGAGACATGCTTCCAGTGAGTCTCATTTGATAACTCAATAGACTAGCTACATGAAAATCTCATGGTAGAAAATGTAGCCACAGCTGGCTGACATCTCCAGACGATGATAGTGGTGAAATGCAAAGGTTTATCAAGGTAGATATCATCATAAACCTATACCAGCATTGCTCTGTCTACTTATATTCTGCTTTGTTCTGTGTTAGATGTAAACCAGTATGGGCGGTATGGGAAGACACGAGCAGAAGAGGATGCCCGGCGATACTTGACACAGAAAGAGGAGCTGGAAAAACAAAAGGAAGAGCTCAGATCTGCGCTGATTTCCCTCCGCAGGGAGAAGAAGGAGGTGAAGGAGGAGATGAAAGGTGGCAGAGGTCAGAAACAAACCACACAGGAACACACAGAGAACTGTTCAGAATTCAGCTGTGTAGCAGCAGTACAAACTGTGCGTGTGTGCAGGTCATGGTGTGGAACAGCGGCTAGCTGAGCTGGAAACACTGTGTAAACAAAAGGAGGAGGAGAGGGTGGAGCTGGAGCTCCGACTAACAGAAGTCAAAGAAAACCTGAAGAAGTCGCTGGCTAGAGGAGCACTGGGTCCACCCACTGACACCAAGATCAGTGTCAAGGTAGACTGCTACAGCATCACAATGACGTGGCAGAGATGTTATGTCACTGATTCTTATCGCCCACACTCAGTAGAGTGAAATCTGTTTGATATTGAAGTTTGTGTGTGTTGGTATGTGTGTACAGGCACAGGGAGGTAAGGTGGAAAAGGTTTACAATGAGACTCTGCCAGTCAACTCAGCAGCTGAGCTTCGTAAACGCACTCCATCTCTTTACACCTCTTCCAAGGGGAACGTCATGCAGAAGGCAAAGGTAAAGTGTGTGTGTGTGTGTGTGTGTGTGTGTGTGTGTGTGTGTGTATGTGTGGACAGGATACATCCCAGTTCCCTTAACTGATCATTACTTGCTCCTCATTCCTTGTGTTGTCCAGTCCGCCATCTTGAAGGACATCCTAAAGGTCTTATTCCTCTTCTGAGGAGCAAGAAAGCTTCCTGGTCGAGCCATGAACAAGAGTAAAACACAACATTCTTTGTGGAAGTCTTTTATGGACTGACACATGCTTTAAAGGAAACCAGTTAGTGACTGGACGTTTCAGATGAAAGATCAGAGGAAAGGAAGTCTCACGTCCCTAAAATGTTTCCTTGATTCCTCTCTCCTAACATTTTTTCCTTGCTTCTTTTTTTCACATCTAAGAACTAAACGGAAAAGATACAAGTGAGGGAAATGTGGATGCAGTTAGTGAGATGTGGCCAGAGACAAAACAAGACAGAAATGAATGTTTTCCTCACTTTATGTGGTCTCATGGTTTCCAGGAGTGGGAGTCAAAGAAGGGGACCTAGACTGAAGAGGAATGGATCAACTAATGGATTCATGGAGAGAAAACGATGAACTGTGACAAGAGGATGTGTAAAAAAAGAAACAGAAGAAGAAACGTGACACTGAGAAGAGGAAGAGGACAGACTAACACATTCTTCTCTCCTCTTATCTAGAGAACAGGTGGAATCTTTGCTGTCTCAGCCACTGTAAATATGTCAGAATTGACTCATGTACCAGTACAATATTACTGTGGATCACTATAAACATGAGACACTTATGTTTGTGTGAGTTTGTGTGTTTACATTTGCACAGGGCTGCAGAAACTGAAAATGTGATCATTTCATAGAAATGCATAGCAAAGGGAGAGTGTGGCTTAGAGTTACAGACAAGACACTCACTGACTTGATTCCTTTATACATGACACTGTCATGTATAAAGTGTTACTCTAAATGCTTATTAGCAAGAAAAGTATTTCATTAGTCCATTAGGAATACAAAGTATGACACTGTTCCTGAAACCAATGAGTACATGTTTTTGTTGCAACGTGAAACTATTGGTTTTTAACTACTATATGTATTTTTTTTTTCATATTTTCCTTTTGCACTTTATCTTGTTGTATTTGTGATTACACAAATGTATTGGAAATGAACCATTACACCCCTCAAAGCAGAATCATATGAGGATAAATGTCTGTGTCCACCTTCCCTAAGATATGAACAAACACACATAAATGGGATTAAATGGTGAATTTTTTTCAAAAAACTTCTGTCTGCTTGACTCTTTAATTGTGTTTATTGGTTTAAATGTTGACATTTACATCCAGCAAACTGCACCATCACAACTCTGAATCGCCATCTGGTGGCTGTGTTCAGAAAAAGTACTTTTCCAGATAAGTGTGCAAGATATCACCATACTGGTTGTGATAGTAATTGTTTGTTTTCTGAGGTGTTCCTACCTGTCTCGTCGCTGTTGCCACTCAGCTGAATCTTTTTCTGGCTGTGAGCAGCTTCCACATTTCTTCTGTGTAGTCTATTGTGAGAGCAAACAGCACATCCAGAAGTCAACCGTTTATATTATGTAGACTAAGTTTGTGTTTCCAGCCTACATGCTGCTTCTAACTTGTGATCTAACCACACTAATTTAATACAAAGCTCACAAGTTCTGTTGCATCATTCTGTTTATCTTTTGAGCGCTTTGCCCCTCAGGCCACTGATTCCTCATGTTAATGGTGTTTTGCCTTTAGAATCTGATAGAAAACACCAGAGGCCAGAAATGCACTGTTTCTCATCTATCCCCATAATGGTGTACACAGTATGAGCAAACATATTTGTTTTGTTTTCACTGGATTCCATATTTTTCTGAGATTTCTCTCTCTTCTCTATACAAGTTAGATAAATTACTTTCATTTATAGTGCAAAATTACATTTAAAAAAACACAGCAAAACCTAAAATGAAGAAAATCATACGCCATTTATCTGTATCTCAAAACTAAAATTAGATTATCTGTATACCACTAGAGATATTAAGTATAGAATTGTTTTTTTGTTTGTTTGTTTGCTTGCTTGATTGTTTTGGGCAATTTGGGTGAACTTACCCTTTAAAGCTTGTTTTTTGTTGCTTGTTTGTGTTGTTGTTGTTTTTACTTTATCTTTACTTTGTACTTTACTTTCTAATACTCAAAGCATTTCAATATGATATAAACCCAGGTGGGAAAAAACTTGAACACAGTAGGACAAGACAGTCATTTCACTTCTTTACAAAGAGTTTATTTAGTGCATTTCTAGTTTGTCCACGACAGGAACCAAGATATCAAATTAATCTGTGCTCCTAATGGTTCACCAAAGTTCTGGTCCAACACCATTGGTCCTCTCATGTTCTGGTGTAATACTATTGGTCCAGTAGTGTTCTAACACCCTCACATTGGTTCACTAGTGTTGTGGTATGACACTATTGGCTCACTAGTGTTCTCTTGTGGTCTGGAACACTTACAGTCATGGCACCCCTGAATTTCTAGTCAGATAATGCACCACCTCTCCCAGAAAATTGTTGCAATCACAAATTCTTTGGTATTCTCATGTTTTTTGTTATTTGTTTATTTTGGAATAACACAAAAACAAAGAAAAAATGCCAAACGCCCTGATACAATCCATACAAAATTGATTTCACAGAATTATTGACACGTTTTCAAAATCATCAGAAATAATTGTATTTCAAGCTCACCTGTAGCGATCAACAGGTGACTTGACTTTTGTGTCGTGTGGACCACAGTGGACATGAAGAAAGAAGAGCAAAAAATTGTCTGAGGATTTGAGAAGCACAATAGTGGAAGAGCCTGGACAATCTCAAGGCTACAAATCCATCTCCAGAGATCTTGTTGTTCCTGTGTCCACTGTGCTAAACATACAGTAGCTAATCTGCTTGGATGTGGATGAAAGAGAAAAACAGATGACAGATTGCAACGGATTGTTTGAATGGTGGATAGAGAACCTCGATCAACTTCCAAACAAATTCAAGTTGACCTGCAGGCACAGGGTGCAACAGTGTCAGCTCGCGGTATCTGTCGCCATTTGCATGACAAGGGATGCTATAGTAGGAGACCCAGGGGACCCCGCTGCTGACACAAAAACAAAGAAGTCAGACTGGAGTTTGCAAAAACTTACCTGAGGAAGCCACAGTCATTCTGGGAGAATGTCCTGTGGACAGGTGAAACTAAAATCGAGCGTTTTGCTAGAACACATGATTCTACTGTGTTCAAAAAACAATGAAGGCCTTCAAAGAAGAGAACATGGTGGAGGTTCACTAAGGTTTTGGGGTTGGTCTGCTGCTTCAGGCACTGGATATCTTGACTGTGTGTGTGGCATTATGAAACCTGAAGACTATCAACGAATTCTGGGGAGCAACGTAGGGCCCAGTGTCAAAAAGTTGAGTCTCTGTTAGAGGTCATGGGTCTTACAACAGGCAATGACCCAAATCAGACTTCAAAAAGCACCAGAAATGGTTTCTGACAATGCACTAGAGAGTTGTGGAGTGGGCAGCAATGAGTCCAGATCTAAATCCCGTAGAGCACCTGTGGAGAGATCTCAAAACAGCAGTTGGGAGAAGGAAGCCTTCAAATATGTGAGACCTGGAGCAGATGGCAAAAGAAGAGTGGTCCAAAATTCCAGCAGAGGTGGACGAAACTCGCTGATGGTTACAAGAAGCGATTGATTTCAGTTATTTCGTCCAAAGGCTGTGCTACCAAATATTAAGTTGAAGGTGTCAGTAATTCTCTCCAGTCCATTTTTGGAGTTCTGTGTGGAATGGATCAGATCTGGCTTGTTTTCTCTGCCTTTTTGTTTTGTTCCAGTGCAAACAAAATAAATAAACATGAGAATACCAGACAGTTTGTGAATGCAACAATCTTCTGGGAGAAGTGGTGCATTATCTGACAGAAATACAGGGGTGACAATAGTTTTGGCCATGACTGTACAACCAGAAAAAAACAGGACCTTCGGCATGCTGCTACTGAGCAGAGGTCCACAAGCTTCCATGCAACAACAAACAAACAGCGAGAGGCAACAACAACAAACAGAAAAATAAACAACAGCATTGCTTGTAAGAAGTAAGCATGGAAGCATATACAGTAAACCTTATTTTAACCTGCTAAAGCCCTCAGGAGGTTTGTCTGATATATAACATCTTAAAAAAGTAAAATCCCCCACCCCACCCCACCACCACCACCACCACCAATTCACATGCGTGCGCACACATTCACACACGACACACCTACTGCAAGCACAGCATGACCACTCACACACACACATACACACAGGCGCACCTGCATGCAAACAAATGATCAGTCATTATAAGTGTACAAGGAATACGTTCGTCATCTTTAAAAATATGACAACCCCATGAGCTCTGTGTAAACATAATGTACGGTAGAATAGATTAAGACCCTCTTCCTTTCTTTGTTGCTCTGGAACTTTCTTGCCACTCGCCTTTTCATAGCAATAACATACTGTAGTTAGTTAATACTTGGACTCTTTGGTTCTCTGTAACAGTCTGTTTATATGACTGTGCGACTGACTGACTCTCAGTCCCTCTTGTCTTTCTCTCCCTCCTTCTTCTCTGGGTGTGATATGAGTAGTCGAGGGAAGAGATTCACAGGTCCTCTCTCTGCAGACCAGAGCAGCAGAGCCAGACAGATTGATTGTCCTTGATTTATTTACATCACAGTCAGTCACAGTGGGCTCCGTTAAGTGGAAGAACACATTCTTGTCCTCCTTCCTTTTCTCCTCCTACCTCCTCACCAGTCTGATGTGTAGGCATGTCAGCCTGAGATCTGTGCGTGTACGTGCGTGTATGTATGTGCGTGTGCTTGTACACCTCTGTGTGTGTGTATGTATGTCTGAGAGAGAGAGAGAGAGAGAGAGAGAGAGGTGAGAGGCTAGGATAAGTCATTGTTGCTGGGTGTCTTCCCTCCGCCGTTGAGTAAGGCCGAAGCGCTGCGACTCTTTGTCGGTGTGCCACTGCCTGACCGTGAGAGCTCTGTCAGGTCATGGAGGGAGGGCTCCCTGTACATGGCCACTGCACAAACACACACACATGACAATAATCATGCACAGCCCTGATGATGAGGTTGAGCTACCATATATTCAATTTGTACTTATCAAAGGATTCCATTTGGTTTGAACCTTTGTTAGAACAGGTGAAAACGAGAAAAGAAAAGAAAAAAAACTTTCAGCGGTTATAGTGGTGATAGCACACCTGGAGTGGGGAGGCTGCTGAATTTGCCTAAACAATTCTCTCTAACTTGTCTTCACAAACACAGTTTTCACTCCTTTTACACGTTTTTCACTCAATGGTTGACACATTCGTGCTCTTCCTGTCAGTAGGACTATAGAAGCAGATGGATTCCCAGATTCGCAGTGAGCTGCGGGCCAGCCAGCTGCCGCACTGATTCCTGTGTACACGGTATTAGGGCAGGTGGTCTTAATGTTGTGGCTGATCAGTGTATAACCACAGTATGTCAGCAATCTAATTGTTGATGCTTGTTGACAGGAAAATGCAAGCGTGAGCACATCCCACCGATTTTTGCTTCTCTTCACTGGCTCCCGCTGTGGTTAGGGATTCATTTCAAATTAGTATACACAACTTACAGTATAGAGCCCTTAATGGCTCAGCCTCTCCCTGTGTCCAGGAACGCTTGCATCTGTATGCTCCCATTAGGTGTAGGAACCAAATGATCTTAGTAGTTCCAAAGTCCAGGTTAAAAATGAGAGAAAAGCTTTTTCAGTTGTGGTCCCTAGACTGTGGAATAACTTAGCTATAGACAGACCTACTCTCCTTGCTTTTGAAGGCAAACTCAAAACTCACTTTTATTCTCTCACTTTTAATTCACTCTGAGACACACTCTTATTTTACTGCCTGTAATTATGTTATATGGTTGTGCGTTTTATAAATACTTTTTTATTGTATGTAAAGTACGTTGGCAAACTACTGTGGATTTTAAATGTGCTATACAAATAAAATTGACTTTGACTTAATTAATTCTAGGTTTAAGTCCTGAATATACAATCAGAGGGGACAGTCCTACAAAGCTAAATTTGAAGATGTAATATAATGCTCCATAAATAATAAATGATGATTTCTAACCATTTTTGAGCAAGAAAATAAAACAATGATAAACTAATCATAGTTTCAAGAAAGTATCAACTGAGTGTTATGGCCACTAGGATGAAAAGGAAACAAAGTGTAACACAATACTGAGCTATCATTGGTTGGCTATTGACGCACCCAGCACATACAACATTAACATTCATCTGAAGCCATGTTTGTCCCCTTCGATAATCTACGTCCAATAGCCACTCTCCTTTTATCTTTGTTTTGCCCTCTGCTAATTCCTGAGGGAAATATCTGGCTCTTAAGTAGCTAAATGCTCCACTATGTTCACCAGCTAGTTGCTTGTTTGTGTGTCTGCAGGTTGGTGCTGTGCACTGGGTATTTAGAGCTTTTTCACTGAAAACCGCTGCCTACGGTGGCTGGGAGTGGTGTTACTGAATCGATACACTAAAATGCTCTGTAAAGCTGAGGGGAACAGCAGAGTCAGGTGATAACCGTTTGTGTGTTCATCAATACAAGCAAATCCCTTCACATACAAATAGTCATATGAGCTACTGTTAATGAAGAAATATTGATTATAGTGTAGATTTACACTGTACTTTTACATTTTAATTGTTACTTTATTGCTTTTACACCAAGGCTTTAAAATGTGATTTCATCTCTGTCTGTGGCTCTATACTGATCCTATCTAAGCCGGGTTTCTCTGCAATACAATGAGTTATATCAGCCTTTAAAGGATGCATTCAGGAAACTGAGAATGAGTGGGTGGAGGACTGTAAGCTGCTGCTCCAAGTTGGACATTCTCCATATGTTTCTGGGATTCTTTTCAGACAATAGCCTGAGCTTTGAGTAATACATTCTCAAAAACATGAAGGAATGCACTCACCACCATGAAAAGGTCTAGCTCTGTACCCACATAAAACATCTATTTTGATCCTATACAGTGTTCTTTTCGGGCAATTTAAATACATGTTTAAAGTTGTTAATGTTTTGGAATATTCAGACAAATAGTCCACTTCAGTCTAACTTTAACTTTAGTCCTACCTTTCAGTGGTTTCGGTATGAAGTGTGCAGCGGCCTTGTTTTTCTTGACATGGTTTCCCTTCATGATTCCGCCCTCCTTGTTGAGGCCCAGGTACCAGGCCCGGCCAGAGGCCTGCTGGCGGTACAACATGGAGGAGTAGGTGACGTAGTAGTTCTCAAATACTGACTCCTTGAACTTGCACTCTGGAGTAAAATGTTCCTGAGGGGGACATGTGACAGATATTAAAACAAAAATGAAAAGAAAGCAGACATTATGATTAGGTACATGATTAAGCAGACATGGAGAGTTTGGGGGGTTAGCTGCAGAGAAGGAGTCGAGTCACAGAAGGAATAATTTTGTAACGGCAACATTTAAGTGTTTAGTCATTCCTCCATAGTGCCATCAGTGTATTCATCCATCACATGGCCCGCTCCTGGAATCATTATCTTGGCCAGGCTGTAGTCTCTGAGAACAAACTGCACCAACTTAGGACAGCTGACATTTGCATTTCCTTATTCCTGCATCTCCATAGCAACCGGCTACTCCCTTGAATACCAACCAGTCCACTGAGAGACAGCGATAGTGTCCACGTTGCCGGGGGAAACAGAAAAAGACAGAAATAAGCTTTTTTTTTTCCTCTCTGTCATCCATTTATATTGTATGAATTTTAATTAAGTTTTGTGTACATACGATTTTCCGAGATATTCAATAAGAGCAAATGACAAAATGTGGATTGTGTGTATAAATTTATAAATATTTTCTATTTCACATTTAATATCAGGTGAGGAGATGAAATAAGTGATATCAATGTTATGACTGAAGCAAAGACAACCCACAGCTTCCAGGACCAGACCTGATGGGCCAGATACGGTGGTGGTATACGTGCATGCACAGGCATAGCAGCATGGCTGTAATTACATCGCGGTGTGCGCGGTTTTTCTATTTCCTCTTTGTTACTTTCCATCAGGCGGTCTCGCAGCCTTGTTTTTTATTATTGCTGTAAGTACATGTTATTTTTGTTGATTCTGTTTTGTTATTGCACACCACCCACCATCACTGCTCAAGAGCTAATGCAAAGCTTTTAATGCACAGCATTGCAGCCAACACTGCCTTCTGACCAGTGGATGTATGTGTATGTTATATTGGGAAGGAATGAAAACAAATTTCAGGAGACTTGCGTAAATGGACACAAAGTATTCTTCCTGTGAAAGAACCGCTGAAGGGAGGCAAACAAACGGAAGCTGGAGGATGATGTGAAATCAATCGTGAGGAGCCACAATATCAGTGGACAACAGATAAAGGAGGCTTAGACACCAGTGACAGCTGTTTCACGGGGCAGCACTGTAGTTAAAAGACTGATTCAATGATAGGATGATAATGAAGGTGTTCACACTTACAGTTGCTGTTTCATTGCTCAACCCAAGCCAAAGAAGCCATTTTAGTCCCTAATGACCTGTAATAATGATGACAGTGATGGTGATGATGATGCTGTGTGTAGGAGTGGGGTGACCTACAGAGGTGTAGAGAAAGCCTTCGTTGTTCATTGCCAGGTAGAGTTTGGTCTGGACGCCCTGGATGGCCACCACACGAAGCCCCACTGGGATCAGGTTGAACACAGCTATATATGCACACACAGAGAAATATACCCACATTAAACACACACACCCACACAGCAAACAAAATGAACACTTGCACAGTGCACAGAGGAAAGCAGAGAGAGAAAAAAAGCTCATCAGTATCAATGTAGCATCTGGTGTGTTGACACCTCCATTTTGCCACAGAGAAGCTATTTTGCAAGGTCAGTCAGGCGTTACAGCCGCTGAATTACACTGATGATTTAGTGCCCAGTATTAAACATGGGATGGAAAAGATAAGATTTATCAGAAGGTATGCAGCAAAGCAAGCAGGTTTGTTAAGGGCAAAGACAAGTTTCAACAGAGAAGGCACATTTACAAATATTTCTATCATATCACAAATGAAACTAGTCATATTTTTATTTGTTTTCATTATCAATTAATCTGTCACCTTTTTTATTAATAGATTCATTGTTTAGTCTATTAATAGAAATGTCTTTGTTCTAGGGACGTACCATATATAACTTATAGCCTACGATAATATACTGATGGCTGTTTAAACGACGTGCGAGCTGACGTCATCCAAACAATCAACAACACCTTGTACCGAGGCCACACGTTCACTGCATCAGGTATGATAAGTTATGGCGCGTGCACAGCCTACGTGACCACGTACTGCACCGCCGCACCACAGGTTAAGCTAACGCTGCTGTCGGGAAATGTATTAGCAAAGTTAATAATGAGTGAACAACCTGTGTCAGGAGACAAAACTCAGACACCGCCAAAGTCGCAATTTATGCCGTCACTAGACGCATCTCACCCGCACTCGCATGGAGGCATTTTGGCTTTGAGTAGACGGATGTTGTTCAAATGACGGACTGAAAAACTATGTCGGAAATCGACTACTGTTAAAGATAACTCGGCAGCATCTGCAAACTAAACACCGCACGGAATATGAAACAAATGAAAAGCTTCAGGAGCCGTGCACGACAGGACTAAACCAGCCAAGGTACCAGCACGCAAACGCGCTCGGCAAACTTTAGCAGAATCGTTCTGCAAAATCGATTTCAGTGTTTGTGTACTTTTCACTTTAATGCTTCAGCTCTAAGTCAATAAATAAAACCTGTTTTATAAATATGATGTTTCCATATCCTATTGACACATTTTTGGAAAAGGTCGCCTGTTTATGATTATCGACAAAATCCCAGCATATATCCACATATAGCCTAGTTTGTAAAAATACCACGGTCTTTCACATTCTTGTGATTGATATATTATATAGGTGAAATGTTTGTCCTCCGAAAAACGCGCAGAGGAGTCTGAGAGGAGAAGCCCAGGGCACAATGAAGTCCAAATGGAAGGTAACTGTCTAATTACCCTTCTCTCATGTAGACTTTAACACCTGTACAATAAGAAGATGCTGCTTAGAGAGTTGTAACTGAGTAAATCCAGCTGTGGGCATAATGCTTTTTCCACACTGTATTTAAAGCTACATCAGATACATCTTTTTATTGTAGTCAAAACCTTTCTATCATATGTGCAGTTGTTTCCCCTGGTGGCAAGCACAAAAGTTATGCATGTTTTTACAGCCAAAGCTCTGGAGCAGCGACATAATGACTAGGGCACTGTTTAATCAATTATGTCTCAATTAGCCAACCGTTTTTTTTTAATAGAAATTGCTGTGTTTATACGGAAGCATGGATTACAAGGATTATATATTCAAACCGTCGGCAACTGATTGCATGTTTGTACGTGTTTACATGATGTACAAAGTAATGATCTATTTGAAGAACACACTTCCTCTTTGTACACAGCAGCTGGTGGCCTGAGAAGCAGCAGAGATTAATGTGTGATGCTGGCAACACCAACTGTGCATGAGAAAGAGTGATTGCCGTCTGAACCACAACAACAGAATTGAATTAGCCATATCAATCACACATTGTGGTATGTGAGTGTTTGTGTGTCTGAGAAAGGGAGACTGAGATAAAGCAGGCGTTTGTTTGCTGGTTCAGGTCAGCCCTGTATCTTTCATTATGTGGGGTTTGAACATTGCATATTTAATGATTCCTTTTACCTAGAAACTGTTTTAACACAGACAGGCTGACATGCACCGTGTGACTAATTAAATGAATATTTCCCATGTTGCAGAGGGAGATTCATATTTATGTACTGTATGATAATTAGCTGATAGCATTTAGACTCTGGGCCAAATGAAAAAGCAAACTCAGGATTTCACCTTGGACTCTGGGGGGAAAACAAAACAAAACCTTGGACTCTGGAATATAAATATGAGCATTTCTAACAGTTTTCTGACATTTTAGCCAAAGAAAGAATTAATGAATCAAGAAAGAAACGTGCCAGATTAATTGATAATGGATATAACTTTTAGTTGCAGTGCAAGTTGACTTTTGAAAGAAGCCAAATAAAATACATGGAAATATTTAAATGGCCATTTTTGTACGTTCAGACAAGTTAGTCCTACCGTAGGTGCTGTCTTCATCCTTGGTTCCGTCAATGGTGCCATCAGGCTGCATCTGCAGCTGGAAGCCCTGGCGACTGGAAAGCCTGGTCACAATGCCCTTTAACTGGGGCTCTGTGAGGAGAGGAGAGGAGACACATTAACGGCATTCATTCCTTATGACCCCCTGTGGTATCATGTATCTAATCCAGCTGTCTCTAGGAAGGCGGAAGTGTCAGAGGTGGAGAAGCTGTTTATATTTCCAGTCCCTGATTCCTGTAGCCTACACAGTGGCGCACATAAAAGTCGAAGAATAATCGACAGATGAAATGTGATGGTAGGAGTAGCTCAAACTTAAATTCCTATCTTGTTTTCCTGAGATCTCCGGCAGTTATCACAGACACTTGCTGCTAAAACAAATACAAAGTTATTTGCATGTGATGTAACGCAACAGGATTAGTTCCTGAGCCGCTATCAGAAGGAAACTAGCAGGTGACAAATGAGCAAGTGAGAGGCACCAGCATTAGTGATGAGAGAAAATGGTGTTGTCTGGTGGTGAAGGTGATGATGATGGTGAGGGTTGAGGTGGTAGTGCAGCCCATGGCTCTCAGACGTTCCTCCCCCCCAACCTCAGACCTGGTGGTCGCTTTCTTTTCCGTTTCTTCCTCGAACCAAACAGTTTGACACGCGAAAACACGTTCAGCTTGCTCGGCTTCTCGTTTGTGCCTTTGCTGTTGCTCGGGCTGCTGCTTCCGCGACAAGCGTTCGCCTTCTCCCGCTCCCTTGCCTGCCGCTTCTGGCGGATCAGGGAGCTGGCGATAGCCGCTGCCCGGGACATATTCCCCCGGTGGAGTGCACCAAGGCTGTGCGTCCCGGTTTGAGGGAGGGTTCGCAAATAAGGCGGTCGGGGTGTGCTGGGACGGGGTCTATACCACCCACAGCCTAGTTCGCATCACACATCGTCCGTTGCAGCCTCGTAGATATCCGTGATTGTAAAAAGCGTCCCGAATCCTCCATCTGTGCGTCCGGGCGCTTCATGAAGCCGTCAGGCAGATCCGGCAACGTACCAGTGGATGAGCGTTAATGATGCTGCCTCACATACCCCAATGGGTCTGGGTTGCAAAAGCTGTCTGACACCCCACACACACTTCTCAGGTGAATCTTGGCTGTCCCGAGAGAGCGTACAGGAAGACGGACCGGGTCCAAGTGGCAAATCAACAGCGTGTAAGCTGGTGCGAACGACACCGGGGCTTGTTTTTGATGATCACTGCAGCTGCTGCTTCTTCTGGTGCTGCTGCTCTGCACCGCTCCCCCGGCGATGCACCGCTGCTCGACGCTGTTGGTGACAGAAATGCAGCAACCGGAATGTTTGTCAATGAAACACCACGGGGCTGGTTCAGTGGGAAAGTGTTCATGATGCAGCCGTGCCGTTCGTAGAACTGCTGCAGCCCTGCCCGCCCAGAGGAAGACCGGGGGAGTGGGGGTTGTCTGTGTATGGGGAGGAGGGGGATCTGGTAGGGTTAGGATGAAGGGTGTTTGGACAGCATTCTCGTCAGGCACCTGTAGCTCTGAACCCCACGTGGCATGATATTTACATGTTACACTGGATACTGATGTGTGATAGGCAGGTAGACTGAGCTTCAGGGGTGGGGGTGGGGTGTAATATGGGGGAGTGCTTACAAAAACGAAATGATAGCAAAAGGAGACAGGTGAATGAATGAGGGGGAATGTTGGAAAAGGGGTGGGGGGGAGACAATGATATTGTGCGTGTGTGAGACAGAGAGAGCAAAAAGAGGCAGAAGCTTGACCAAATACTTAACATACAAATGGCTTGGAAATAGTGATGAATGGAATAAATGGGAATAAAATCAAGATAGGCAAAGGAATAAGAGACATAGTGTGCTATACTGTTTGTGTGTGGGCGGGGAGCAAGCCTTGGAAAAGGAAGGGAATATTTCACAGGGAAATAGAGGAAGGTAAAGCAGGTGAAGGACGTCTGCTGGAGCAGAGAGGCACCTGGTGACTGTGTGACAGTGAGAGAGGGAGAAAGGAGGGACTCGCGATCCTCTTATTTTGGTGCAGAGGTTCACTGCTACTGAAAGGCTGCAGTGTGCAAGGAGGTGAATAATGGAGACAGTCTGGAGTTGTTTTCTAGAAGTTCATTTCCTATTAGCACCAGAGCAGAGGCACACATACAGCAGCAGTCAGCCCCTTCATACGTGTTGTCTGGCCACACGCAGCCCCCACAGGGAAACAGATGCACAGATGTCGGCGCCAAAAACAGCTGCAACAGCGCATGGCAACTGCAATTCCAGTTAGTATGGAGGAAGATGAGGCTGTAGAAGAAACTGAGGTCGTGGCACCCGAACAGGAGGCAGTGTGTTTTCTACTGGAAAAGGTCGTGCAAAGTGATTGCAGGAGGGAAAGTTGAGTGGTGAATTAATGACTGATGATGAGACAGGCTTTGTGAGAACAAGCCAGTGAGTGGAGGACAAAGTGATGGACTGCACAGAAACTGAGGTCAAGACCTGGTCAGTGAAGTGGAGTGTCCTTGACTAAAGGAGGTGCAGCTACATCTATCGCCTTCTCATTAGGTAAGACCTTTATAAATGTACAGACATGTATAGTTTAAATGTTACTGTACAGTTTGACTTGCATGCTATACCCTGAAACTTGAGCTGTAAAAGATTTCCTAGCCAAGCTATGATCTAAAACATTAAAATATGAATGCAAACATGTATAACCAATGTAATGAATTGACTGAAAGCCTTCATCTTTCATTTATGAGGTCCCTGCTTTTAAACCCACATCACGTGACACTAAAAGCAACAGCCAGCCACACAATCAAGCTAACGAAATATCATGTAACCATACAAGCTGCAGGGTAAACCAGACACAGCGTGACTCTGACGAACATTAAGGGCTGCCACTTCTCACCCTTTCCATTAAATCAGCACAATAATAAAATTAAATGTTACAGAAAACAAGTAAATCAAATGCTCAATCAATTTAAAGACCATTAAAGACTGAAGCAGCCAGACAGCACAAAGAACAGCTTTTTAAAAGTGTAAAGAAATTAGAATGGAAAATGTAAGTTTAAACATAATAGCAGTCTTAAGGTGTTGGGTTGTTGCATGTACCTGTGTAAAAACAAACAGGGGAAAAGCGTAAAAGGATTCATTTGAGCTGTTGTCTGTAGTCTGGTCTGTGGTTAACAGCAAGTAAACTTCTGTAAGGTTTTGTTGAAGTTCTGTGGCGTCCTCTACAGATAGTTTAGGAAGTTAACAACATGGGCCAGAGGAAAGCGACTGACACCCAGAGAGTTGGTGTGAGCGATTCTCAGTCTGAGCAGGATAATGGGAACCCAGCAGCATGTGGCAGTAGAGTTAAACACTACAGCAAAGAGAAGTGTGATAGCCAACGTTTTAAGTATCATTGAAGAACCACGGAATTCACATAGGCTATTTAAGTTTTACGTGATTTATTTCGGACATTTTGGTAAAACTTATTTTGATTTTTTTTTTATAACGATATAAGATTGGGTTGTGACAGTGAAGGTATTAGTCCAAGTGCAAAGTGCTGAGACTTGATTATGGATCTCTGGGGGCATTAAGTTGTTTAAAAAAAAAAAGAAAGAAAGAAAACAGTCAGGGTTGTGAACACCAAAAACTCGTGGTTGGAGGTCACCCACACAAGTCAAAGTTAAAGATGAACTATTTATCAAGTGGGCTTCTGAACAAAAACATTTAGTTTTACTAGACTTGAGTTAAAGCGCAGGTCCTAGCGATGATTTGATAAAAGTGTCTTGGTGCTTTGCAGGGAGATCCGGCAGAAGGGCGCGCCCAGCGCTGCCTTCAGCACCACGGACAGCGCTCCAAGTTTGACCCGAGTTAAACACGTCTTACTGCGTTTATATGACACTTGACATGACTTTATAACATAGAAAGCTGAATATTTTGAGAAAGTAATGTCGAAAATTAATATCCATAAATCATTAAAATATTAAGTTCTTTGTGCACTCCAGTTTTAAAACACTTTAATCCCAAACCACATTAGTTGGGTTTTATCCGCGCGGCTTCCTAATAAAAATTTTATGACAGGATTACCAAATGCGAGTTGGTGTCCTGTGGTCCTACCTGAGGTCGATCGACGGATAGGGAAACTCATGCTGCGCCCATGAAGCTCCAGAGCCTTGTGCTCATGGCTTTTTGCGCTTCCTGATGTGCGCTGCTCGACGAAAAGAGGAGGAATTACCGAAGTTCAAACCAGACAATCCTCCACGGCATTGGATCCATTAAGGCCGCGCACCTGGCGTTGATGGGAGATCATTACAGGACATTAGAGGCCATTAAGCCTTTGGAAGCGGTCATTAATGATTCATCTCGAGGCCCCGCTGATCTGGCTCAATAAGAGAGGGAGGGAGCCAGCAGGCCGGTCCCAAATCCAAGGATCTATCCAGGGCGAACGCCGTGTGTATGAGTGAGATCACAGTGAAACAGAAGTGCAATTGGGACACTAGTGAGACATGCACGCAAACTCAACTTTACTGTTGGCCTACTTGTAGAATAGATTGACCTTCCAAAAATGCCCTTTAAAATAGAGATAAACTCCCAGAAAAACGAGCATCTAGTGACTTTGCACTGTTCTTCTCTGCACACCATTACAGTACATGCTGGCAGTTTCGATTACACACAGACTGTATACACGCCACCCGTAACTGTGCTATCAGTCCATTATATTGCTGTGCTCTTGCAGTACTTCTGGTGATGCAGCCTGTTAAGACACAACAACATCCATATTACTGAGATGAAACACAAAGTATACAGATTGCATTGTTTGTAGTTGCATATACAGCAGTACAGGAGCCTATAAAAGCTGGTGAAGTAAGTGATGTGATGCACACTCAGCAGCTCGAAAGTAAAGCCGATAAAAGAATCATCAACGTTATCTGGGAAAAGAGTCTTTGAAATAAATATGCTGCTTATTCTGATTTTCAAAATCCCCTTGAGGCTACAACATCAGTCTCCCCAGGGAAACAATGCTATTGTCGTTTTGCCCACTCAATTGTACTGGCTTCCTGTGATCAAGAAATAACTTAATTTGTGCAAGTGGATGTATTGACTGGGTCACTGTGTCTGCTTGTGTTCACAGTTCTTTTTTTTTTTTGCCTCAGCTGAACTGAAAAACCACACACAACGCCTCTCCAATTAGCTCTGTAGCCTTGGCTTGAAATAGCAAAAATCAATATGCCAGCAGGTATGTTGTGGTCACGGTTCCCCAGGCCAACAGCCTGGGCAAGTAGCCAGTATCCAATCAATGTCATTCAAAAAAACCATCTGCATCTTCAAATTGTCGAAAATAGCAGCTGTCCCACACGATCCGTGATTCACACTGTCGTCCGTAGATGGCACCATTTCATCAGATTACATTTCTGAGGCAGAAGTTACCTTCTCCATCTAGATCACCAGATGCTCAGCCTGACACACTTCACATAATAAAAAAAAACACAACCAAATCAGATGAACTACCTGCAGCCTGACAGTTTGTAGCCTGGTTCACCTTGAAGCAGACATTCAAAACTCAAACAGGAGCAAATATATTTATCTTTCTTCACTCTTATGTTCAGTTTGCAGCCGCTTATACAAAGTGCTGTCTTCCTAATGGTCCTGCTCAGTGGCTACCATTCTGTCACACTACCACTGTAACTACTGTTTACAAAACTTTAACTGGACTTTGACTACTTTCGGATCACTGAGGAAAAGGTTTCATTGCAGCGAGAGCTCCGTAACATCTCTTTCACACTTCTGTTTTACCTAGCACTACTAGCAGGACTGAAGGGATTGTCACAACTAAAACACAGGTAATTTTTTTAATAGCATTACAGAGTCAATATGCATTTTGATTATCATACTGAGACACCCCATCATGTCACTGCCTGCTTCCACCTACTTTTTATTTCATGTCCTTACAAAGAAGTCTGAGGAGCCATTTTGTTGTAGCGACTGACCAATCAAAGTGCACTGAAGACAATAATGTGATGAACACATCAATAACTGAATCACTCAATATAATGAATGTGGTCTTAGCTTAGTAGCATTTTATTTTGAATGTCTTTGTCACTTTATTTCCATTTTTCATGCATGTAGTTTGTTGTTACTTTGATCATAAAAACTAAAATGGTCCTTTAGCTCAAAGTAATGCAGTGCAGTAGCCCTTACCTAAATGTACAGCTTTACTCAGACTACTATATGATATGTTTGGGGGTGCACTTCATGGTTAAGTTGTACTGATCTGCATTGCACTGAAAGGACTGGCCTCACAGTGGATTTATCCTCTTACTACTTATAGCTCTCACTCCTTTCTGTTTATTGGCTCGATTTCATAACCGTTTATTGATGTGCTGCTTTTGTGTTCTTTAAAGGTGCTTTATGAGTAAAGGTCGCCATAAGGTTTATTGTGCCACTAGCAGAACCTTCTGTTGCTATAGTAACCACTAGTGGCACGATTCATTTTAAGCTGATATCATTACCCCCCGCCTTGTGTCACATTTGCGGTCAAACCAGTAGTCATCACTTATCTACCTCTCAAAAGCCCCCACTGAGGCATCATCCATGGCTAGTCTTTTTACTGCTGCTGTTTTGCGTTCGTTCATGCGCTCGCTGTTGCCCATTGTAGCCTCTGTGTGGAGGTAAATCCCCGTCATAACGTTTGAGGGCGCACAAACCGCATTTAGTACTACTCAGCATTTGAGAGCGCACTTCCTGAAACGAGCTTTTTGCAGGGTGGGCTGTGGCTTCAGTGGGGCGAAGAATCAGCCGCACCAGAAAGCGTGGGCTACCTGGGCACGTGCACAGGTGTAATTTGTGCTTTATCAGGAGTTTTTTCAAACTGCATTTGTCTGGTTTTTAAGAAGAAATACCTCCACATAAGTGGCCAGGATGGCACCCCTAAAGAGCAGCACACCATTTAACTGCTTGGCTATTTTACTCTTTTTACTTTGTAAAAGTAAAAAAGAGCTCTGTCTTAAAAAGAGCCTTGTGGTTTTAACTTGGTGAGACCTTTTCCCCCTGACTGCTTTGTTTCACTGTACAAATTGTGAAACAGTGCAGCAGCTGACCTTTTTTGCAGTGCATTTAGATTAATAAGACTACAGTAGGATTACAATATCACAGCGGGGGATTTAAATGATTAATGAACCTACTCTGCAATGCCACGTGCGTAAATTGCGCACAATCTCTCTCAATTTGGAGACAAATGTCCATCCTGCTGCTGATGGCCACAACGACTTAAAAAAGCCAAAGATATTAGTTACATGTCTGAAAGCGGATGCTTTAAGCCTGTGATGCTGAAGGAGAGAAGCTCAGACAGGGTGGCTCCAGTCTAATTTAACTCTTACTGAGTAAACTGAAACCTCGAATTATTTCGTGGACCGACAATGAAGACAGAAGGAGGCAAAATAGGGCACAGTTAGCCTACAGTTAATATTTTATTAGAAAATAAACATTGTTTGAAAAGATAAAATACCTTACGGTGATTCTTCATCATCACACCTGATGTATTTTGCAGAATAGACTGACGATTTTTCGCGGTGTGTTGCAATTTAATTGGCTATATTCATTCTAGGACCTTGAATCAAAAACATATTTGTGTTTTGAGCTTATCTTATTATTTAAGTTATACAGGTATCAAAAAATAAGGACTGCAGGTCACAGTGCAGTGCTACACACTCATATGCACGATCGCGCCCCGCTTGCAGCCAACTCCCTTTTTGTCTCCATGGCAATCATAGTTTCCCAGTTCATTGTGGTGTATCGCTCTTCTATTTTATTGCTGTCCAGGGAGGACAGAATGGATATATGTGTGTGCGCTCCTGAAATTAAATCTGATCAAAAACCTCTTTATTGATTAGTTATTACACAAGATCACATATATTGGATGCTTCATTTTTGCACACACTGTAATTAACACCTTGCGAGGCTCCTCCTACTTGTAAAGCTCCAAGACCCGCACAGACAAACCGTAATTTATAATGGGTTTGCAGCAGTATAATCTATAAAAAAAATTTTAAGAGCCAACGTTTTGAAAGCTAGGTCCAACAGTATTTAAAGTAGCCCCGTTTATTGGATCTGAATTCTGCAATGTAGGGACAGTGGGAATAAGTGGACAGCTGGTTGATTACCAAAGTAGCAGATGGCTTTGCCAGATATTCCCTATTTTGTTCTCATTATGTAGGAAAAAAAGCGTGAGGTTCCATCCATCCTTCCTTCCTTCCTTCCTTCTATCTGACTCTGATTCATCACCACTCACCTTTGGCAGCATGGTCTTTATCCTCTTTGCCTTTTGTTTTTCCGCTCATGGAGCACTGCTGTTGCTTCTGGTTATTGAAATCAAACTTCAGATGGCTGATGCAGGTTCAGGGTTTTACTTTTTCATCCTCCTCTGGTGTGTTTCCCCCCAGTCTGGGCAGTAGCAGCCCAGCGCTTGTCCTCTCTCCCAGTCCCTCTCTCTGTCCCCTCTGCTTCTGTACACAGCCTACTCAGAGCCCGTTGTGCCTCAGATGTCACCATACCACCAGGAGCTGCAAACGTGAGCCAATCACGCACGCGCGCGCACTAAGACAAAGAGAGCGGACACAATGTGCACAAGCAGTGAACTAACTCTACACCGTTAGACCGCCTATAGAAGATTTAAGAAACTGTGTAAAGTGGTTATTATTATAATTAATGTTATTA
>NW_018127922.1:2014674-2028532 GCF_001952655.1 Monopterus albus | reverse complement strand
GCTTCACAGATGAGTTGTAAGCCATGAAGAACAACTTCTGTGTTGCCACGTATAAAATCCTCTTCCAACTAACTAGCTTTCTGGTTTTCTGAATTCCTTTTGTTAACAACTTAACATTCACCACTTTATTCTTTAACATTAATGTTTTACTGTATCTGACTGACTAGCATTTACTGATGGATTTATAGGTGAGAAACTCATGAGGCTTTATTAATGACTAATCAATATATCTTAAGATTTAATGGCTAATTTAATGACAAACACAGGTTTATAACTTCAGACTTGTGGTTTATTAGAAAGTGAAAAGTGTATGACCACTATGTCTGTTTAAATGTTAAGAAGTGTCAATACATGGTTTTGTTTTCTAGATGTCCTTCAGCCCTTTTCCACAAAGTCAGGGAGTCTTCCTGATAGATTTCAGAACTAAAACAGCAAAGCAAATGAGAAGAATTTCCATAACCTGGCATTGTGAAAGTTGCACAGTTAAACCCTTGTGAAATCAAAATGTTGTTCTTGGGGAAGACAATAGTAGGACCCACATCTTAGGTCACCATTCGCAAGGTAACATTCAATCCATCATGCAAATCCACCTGCAAATTTAGTGGGCTAACACTATGCAAATGTCTCACTTTATTGATCGCTTAATCAATTTGTGCTGGAAAATGACTTTAAACAAGGCAAAGTTGGACACGCCTACATTACACCTCTTCTCTTTTCTTCTCCCTGCAGCATTATTTGGTTCAAGTCCACTGGACAAGACTACACATAAGATTGTTCTTGGAAGAAGTTGAGTCACAGATAAATTTGGTTTCTTCCATTAACCTACATCAAGCAGCTATATGGAATAACAAGACCAGCCTGTTGGACATTGACCCATTGTTTGTTTGTTTGTTTTCTGCCTCAGACTGTACAGACTGAATTCATTTCAGGAGGTTTAACAAACTTTTAAGCAGCAGTTGAAGTTTAACATATTTACCATAAATCACCTTAAGTCCACTATTACAATCTGTATTTCTACATGCAAATAGTAAGAATAAAATGCTGTCCCACATACAGGTTCTCTGTTCTTTTTTATTGATGCGTTTGTTACTTCACTGCATAAGATGATGGCCATCACTAGTCTTTGGGGAGGGTTTTTTTTTTATTTTATTTATTTTTTTTTTTATTGAAGATGTAGCCCATGTACTTTGAGCGGAGGAAATGGGTCACCCTGTGCAGTGGTGTGGCTCCCTGGTGTGTTTTTGACACTTTTTGGACAACAGTGGAAGTCTACAGCACAGACAATAAGCTAAATCAGGTTCTGGATTCACAGACATTACGGTGAGTACATGAAATTCATTGTTGGGTTTAGTCGCTGTATGGTATTTGTGGAAAATGACAGAAAATAGAAGATCGCCAGCCTTAATCCTGTAAATCTGGTGTATCCAGACAGCCTCTATTTGGAGCTGCAGTGACTTTCTGTCCCCATGCACTGAAGTTCTTGAATAGGATGATTTTCATCAATGAAATATCTTGTTTGTTGTGAAGAGTTATGTTTCCTAAGTGATGCCTCAATGCAATTATGGTCATTTTATTTTGAAATCTTTAAGATAAGATGTACATACATGTTCATTCAGTTTTTAAATCTCACCCGCATCCTTTACATTGACTCGTGACAAGATTTTCTAACTCTTGTATAACAGGTCTGTGACATCACTGTAGCTTTTTGACTCCAGCTTCTTAAATGAAACAACAGACCAAAGCACAGCTGGCACTCCACCATGGCCTGGAGGATTACTGATCCGGCGCCAGCTGCACTATTAGAACAAGAAGCGTCAAATACAGTAAGACCGCGCCTGTTTCCATCAGCTGAACCCTCTCTGATAGCATGCTTCCAGAAAGGAAGAATTCATGGGAACTGGTAGGCTCATCACTGGCAAATAACTAAGAAAATGAGCTTTGTTTTTTTTCAATCAGTTATAAATATTAAGTGGCTTTTTTATTCTCTTTGCAGAGGAGTAATCAAATCACACAATATCAGATAATAACAGATGAAGTGTGAATTAAACTGCCCCTGAAAAATGTCCACATCATTAGCTAAACATCCTTAATTATATTGTATTTGCATATATAGCAAATGTCTGGCAGTGATAAGATAATCCTTTACTGTCATTGTAACACGTACAATGAAACTTTAGAGTGACCTTCAACTCCAAATTCCTCCTTTGACAAAGGGGAAACATTTTACCTGGAAGAAATTTAGAAAAATCAATCAAATCCACAAGTACAACAGTAACATTTTGCTGTATAATCAATCACAATAATTCCTCTGCACTGGGAGCTGCTCTGAGGTCAGTTTGTACTTACTGCTGAGGAGGGAACAGGAAAGGACACTGACCTAATGAGTTGCAAAACAGTTGTATGATTACCCTGGGAAGGACAGTGGACATTTGTGTATTGACAGATGTGATGTGACATGAAAAACAAGGTTAATGACTTGATATCAGATTCATCTTTGTTACGTCTCTACTATCTACAGTAGCACAGCAATTAGATTGATACCCAAAGGCAGCAATGCTTGTCTGTCCAAATTAGACCCCAGTCAATATTCCTGAGACAACAGTTATACTCCACGATGCTTGAAAAAAATCTATAAGCTGCCATGTAAAGATAATTTAAAAAAAGAAATATTGATGTCAAATAGTACAAATAAAAATCCACAATGAAAAATTATGTAAATCATTTTGAGGGTTTTAATTCCTATGATCCGAGTTGCATTTTCATTCTGTTTACAATAACCATCAGATTATAAAACTGCTGATCAACTCTCAGGCGTATGGCCTGGTTTCTGTACACAGGGGACAGGCATTCCCACAACATACTTTTTCTGGTTTCAAACCACTTTACCCTGCTGCTCTCTGTGTATTTAAAAGAGCGGTGAATGTGCTAATTGTTATCTGTCCTCATAGTTTGCTCTGCTGTAGCATGACAGGTGTGCATTCACACTGGCCCTGTATTTAGCCCATAGAACACTAGGATTTCATCACCAACATAAAAAAATGCAGCAGAAAATGAATAAATATAAAAACAACTATTAAAAATTCCTATACCTAAGATGAATCATTTTGCTTGCTTGCCCCATATACAGTTCTCTTACACAGGCAAAGTAACACTGACCACTAAAGGTAACAAAACCTCACCAGGGGGGCAGGCTGATCCTCCTCCTCTGAGTCTGACTGGTTGGAGAGGTCTGTAGCACCCCAGTCCTCCAAGCCCTCACAGATCGCTACTGAGTGGGCAGGGACAGGCCAACCTGCAGGTGACAGCATGCTAGAATAAATCCTAACCTTATGGAGGTGGCAATGCATTATACCAACTGCTGTTTCTATTTTTTCCGTCCCATTTATATCTGTGAGACTAGGTTAAGCAAGGGAAACACCTCTTTGTATAATGCAGAACAGTTCAACACCAGCACAAACTACATTTTCAAAAATGGTCATACTGTTAAATCAATACCTTTCTAAAACAGTTTGAACAAAAACTGTTCTAGAAACAGTTTTTCATGAAGAGAGGCTTTAATGCAGGTCTTGGTCTAACTGCCCACTGAGTGTGCTTGCATTGATAACCGTGTTGTAGGTTTTTACCATATGTCTGTTTATATTTGTTGTAGTTTATATTTTACCCTATGTATCTTACAGTATGTTAAAAGACAACTTTAAGATCTGGCTTAAGAAAAATGAACCAGAAGCCAAGTTTTTAAAAGAACATAAATAAAACACTGTGCTTTTGGAAAAGCCAATAGATTCTTGTACTTTTGTGTGCAGGTTGCCTTTTGTTTGAATCAGCTTGTGGGACTCACTGCGTCGAGGTGAGTGAACAACGGGGTCTGAGTGGGCGGGGCTACTGTGTATTGACTCCTCCTCCCTGGACATGTGGGGGTGGCTTGCTGTAGAGGAGCTGTGAGGAACAGGGAGACACGCTGAACAGCCTCCCACCGATGGTCCGCCCCACGACACACACATCTCTGATGCACTAAACCGCATGACCATGTGAACAAGACACAAGCACAACAAACAAAACAAACAACAACAACATCCACGGTGTGACAAAACAAGCTCAGAGTCAATTCATGCTTTGCACGTCCACATGTCCTCTAAGGACAGTGTGTGTATAAGGTCGAGTGACCTTATACACGCACTGCATACATAGAAATGTGTAATTTTAACATTCTGCTTACAGATAATCAGAATGTTTTGTTAAAAAGCATCTGATTATTGTTATGTGGGTGAAACTCATGGGTTAAGTGATCATCTAATTGAATTTCCGTCATGAGCACTGTTAATGAAAGAGGCCCTTTCCTTAAATCATCAAGCTTTCAAACAAATCTCTGGCTAGATTACACATGAGTTGACCCATTGTCACCACCACACATCAGGGGGTCACAGACTGGTTGGAGTTCTGTACACAGGGGACAGGCATTCCCACAACATACTTTTTCTGGTTTCAAACCACTTTACCCTGCTGCTCTCTGTGTATTTAAAAGAGCGGTGAATGTGCTAATTGTTATCTGTCCTCATAGTTTGCTCTGCTGTAAAATAACTTTTGCAGGGGAGGTGAATTTAACTTCCTACATAAGTTACTGTAAAAAGAAAGGTCAACCTCCCTCACACCGTTTAAATCATCCTCAGCTATTAAGGCACCACAAAGCCGTTGCTGCCAAGGATCTGCTGGCTGAAGGCCAGCCGACCTGGATGTCAGTCAATGATTTGTCCATAACCGTGCCCAGGGTAACTCATGCTCTAATCAAACAGCTTTCAATACTCAGAGCCTCAAGTTTGGGTATTCCTCAGTGTGTAAATTGCAGCACCAGCCAGGAAGTTTTGATTCCATTTTCAGTCCCTTCTGCTGCATCCAAGCTGATTTGTTTATATTTACAGTAACGTGTGTCCATCCAAGTGATATGGTCCATCTGTGGCTCAAGAGTTAGAGCAGTCATCCTCTAACTGGAAGGATGGAGGATTGATTCCCATTCCCTCAAGTAAAGCAACAGAGGAGGGACAGCTGTCACATGAGCAGAATATACAGTAGATGCTGTGGGTACAGAACAATAACATAAATAGAGAACAGTCAAACGTGAGCAATGGGACTTAGCAATGTCAGTTACATAGCAATATCGGTGTAATATTTGCTAACATTAGCCATCATAAGCTACTAGTCAAACGTAACCAAAGAAGGCAAAACGTCCTGTATTGAAATGCATGTTTGTGTGTGTCCCACCCTCACGTAGCTCATGCTGCAAGAGCTTCTTATTTGACAAGACTCATCATGATAAACATATGATTAACAGCCGGTAATGTCAACAGACACACTCACACACGAGTGTCCACCTATGTGTCTTTTTCATCCACAGTCAGTATTTGCTGTTACTCAATATCAATCTGGCATGACTGAATAAGGCTCTGAAGTGAGTAAACAGTGAGTTGCTGTACTTTGGAGCGGTGGATCAATCTATCTAGCACTGATTTCAGGTTTTAGCTCAGCTGGCAAAAGCAGACGGACAACTGACAACAACAAGATGGCTGGAGTTTGTTTGCTGGCCCTTGTGGCTGGTTTACTGCTGGAGGTGTATGGACTGGCAGCAGAAATCCCAGAGAAGAAGACAGGTACACAACAGGAGATTAATGAGACATAAAATTATAGCAAGGGGCTGGTGGTCAGGTCTGATCTCTGACCCCAAGTCTTAAAGTTGTACTCCATGCATTTACTACCAAAGGCTCGCCCTGATAGCTATGAACAGTGGACGAAAAAGCTAGGAGTCCTTTGTTGTAGACAACAGCGAATATGGTTTGTTACATTTCATGGATGAAAAGTTTTAATGGCTGAAAAAAGAAAATCTCAACATTTATAGAAATCACTTCATGTACATTGTTCTATAATAGAGTATGGTTGCTGCTGTGATATTGTTTTGTTTTTTAATATTCTAATAACATCAAAATGCTCTCAGGCTGCAGACTAAAGTGAGACTTTTGGATAAATCATATGTTTACTGTACATCTTATTGATGCTAATGTGTCCTGTCCCTGGTAATTAAAGTAATTGCTAGTTTTTATTTAAGTAATATGCTAATAAAAATGCTTAAAAATAACAGAGCCACGGGTTTTTAAACTAAGAGGGGTCTCCCCTGAGCACTGTTGAAGAATAATGTCAGAGCCATTAATTTCCTCTTTATCCTCTGTTACTGTTTTAGGAGCTGTGTTTGCATCTCAGCAGGCAGCACACGCGGTACTGCAGCGCCAGCGCAGGTACAACTCGAATTTAGAAGAAATGTTTCACAAAGACGACCTGGAACGGGAGTGTAAAGAGGAGAGCTGTTCAATAGAGGAGGCCAGGGAGGTGTTTGAGAACGATGAGAAGACAGTAGGTTAAATTACAGAAGGTTAACGAAGTGCTTGTAATGGCTTAACTGACATTTGTTATTAACACTTGTGCTTCTTTTTCAGATGGAGTTCTGGGCTGGCTACACTGGTAAGACAAGTGACAAATGAAAATATCACAGTTTTTCTGAATTTAAAGCTTACAATCCCCTCTAAACCTGTGTGGGCGTATTTTACACTTGCATGAAGATGGAGACCAGTGTGACCCACCCCCCTGCCAGAATGGAGGTGTGTGTGAGGATGGAGTCGGCTCTTATGTTTGCTGGTGCAACCCAAATTTCACTGGCAAGAACTGTGAGATCGGTGAGTGTGACAGGTCTGAGGTGATATGAAGGATTTTTACTGTTTTTTTGTTTGTTTTTTTTTACCTTATGCCCTTTTCCTGGTTAAAAAGCCAGTTACAGGTACACCAACTGAATCTTCCTTGGTCAGAATGAGTAAGATGACTCTCTTGAGACTAAATCCAGTCTCTTTTATCACTACACCAAAAGGTCCAGTTGTTTCAAATGTGGCTCTTTACAGCTGTAATTGTGCACTGTAATGTAGCCCTTGAGCTGCTTAGAGTTTTACATAAACAAGATTCATTCTGTTTTTCCACTGTTTCCAGAGGTGACCAAACATTGTTCGATCAACAACGGTGGCTGTTCCCATTTCTGCGTGTTGCAGATGGATCAACCTGTTTGTCAGTGTGCAACAGGGTACAGACTTGGGGCAAACAAGAAAAGCTGTGAAGCAACAGGTGAAGTAACACAATAAACCACGCATACCATTTATTCATGGTTGTTAAACCTAATTTGGATAGCATATTTTAATATAATTTAGTTTTGCAACACAGCCCTAATTGCTTTCTTATTACAATGTATTAAACGCACTACAACAAATGCTGAATGAACACAGCGTACATATAATCTGTGCCATATCCACACAAATGGAAACAGTCCTAGAACACTGGAGCCCTACTGTACTAAACTGTTTTCATTACATTCACATTTGAGACCAGTACGACATGTTGTATTTCCCTAAGTGGAATCCTGGTGTCAGCCACTGTACACAAACATCCTCACCCACAGTCGTAAACCAGAACTTACGATATACAAGCTGCTTCTTAAAGAGATGCAACAGAATGCTGAACTCATCATGTTACAGCTCCCAACCCTTTGGTAGCCATTAAGGAATCACAGACTGGCTCATAAACTGTCTGCTGCTGTTTACAGTTGTCGCATTAAGTACATAATTTATGTTTACAGTTGACAGAGTGAACACTCTGAGAACCACAAAGGAAACCAGCATATAAAACAACTGACACTTGAACAACTTCTGCAACCTAAACAGAAGCAGCTAACCTTTAATTACACTGACCTTAACCACAAGAAACGTGCACCAATCAGCCATAATATTATGACCACTGACAGGTGAAGTGAATAACAATGATTGTCGAAAAAACACAATTTACTAAGTTTTTTCAGCATACTATAACCTGGATGACTGAGAATCTGCACAGAAACATTGATTGTCTCATTACAAAGGCACCTGTTAGTGTGTGGGGTGTATTAGGCAGCAAGTGAACATTCAGTCCTCAAAGTTGATGAGCGATGTGCAGGAAAAATGGACAAACAGTGAACCGGAGACAAGGTCATGGATGTTTACAGTTGACAGAGTGAACACTCTGAGAACCACAAAGGAAACCAGCATATAAAACAACTGACACTTGAACAACTTCTGCAACCTAAACAGAAGCAGCTAACCTTTGGACAAACAGTGAATCGGAGACAGGGTCATGGGCAGCCAAAGCTCCTTGATGTGCATGGGAAGTGAAGGCTAGCCCATGTTGTCCAATCCCACAGAAGAGCTACTGTAGCACAAATCGCTGGAAAACCTACTACTAGTTCTGATAGAAAGGTGTCAGAACACAGTCCATCATAGCTCACTGCAAGTTCTGATAGAAAGGTGTCAGAACACAATCCATCATAGCTCACTGCGTATGGGGCTGCATAGTCGCAAACTAGTCAGAGGTGCACAGTTACAAGTTTAGGGTGTAGACTTGGCCTCCAAATTCCCCAGATCTCAATCCAGTCAAGCATCTATGGGATGTGCTGGACAAAGAAGCCTAATCCGTGGGGCCTTACCTCACATCTTAAGGAATTAAAGCATCTACTGCTGATGTCTTTGTGCCAGATACCAGAGGACACACTCAGAGGTCTGGCGGAGTCCATGTCTCAACAGATCAGAGCTCCTTTGGTGGCAAAAGGGGGACTCTCTCAATATTAGGGAGGTGGTCATAATGTTATGGCTGATCGGTGTGTATCTCTACAATAACATAGCCTTCTCCACAAAGACCACATTCTATGCTCAAACCTACCCATTCTCTATACACCAAAATAAAAGTCAGTTGTTGACCTGATTTTTTTTTTTTTTTTTGCTGCATTTTAATCTCAACCTGTGACAAAGACTGCAGATAAAACTGACTCAGCTGCAAAACAACAACAACAACAACAATACAAGCAACCAAACAAACAGTCTTACATTGTAATATTCAATGATGTATAAGAGACAAAACAATTATATTCCCTCTTTGCTTTGCCATTATTTTCCCCATAGGGCCGTTCAGCTGTGGTCAAGTGAGCTTGTCCTCCACCTCCGTCGACAGGTCTCCCATAAACCCACGGCCATCAAACATGACACTCAACAGCCTGCGGGAAGCCTATTATGATGACAACATAACACAGTCATATGATTACTACGACCACCCGGTGAATGATTCAGACCCATTCAACAGCTCTGTGGCCTCTGCAATAGATATACGTGCACCAAAGCCAGATTCAAACTCTTCTATAAATCCTGTCATGAGCGCTGATGATGCACGCAATGTCACTGAGACACCCAGTGAGAACCAACCGCCTTCCTGGGCTTTCTTCCCCACACTCCCCACCATCACTGCAAAGAAAAACAACAAACACAGGATTGTGGGAGGAAATGAAGCCACACCTGGAGAGATACCTTGGCAGGTACTGTATTATGGGAGACATACTGCAGACATGAGTTGAAAGTGAATGATTGACAGATGGGGTGCATTCAGGTGATTTTCTCTTCTATTGAGGTAAATAAAGAAACTTCATTTTGAAAATGAGATGTCTTGCACATAGTCACTGCTGTATTTTAGTTTAAGGACCAAAGTGCAGACACCAAGGCTAAAATGTTGCAGTGACAAGGGGCTGGGTCTAAAATAACAGGGAAACATGGGGTGGAGACAGAACAAAGACAAAGAGTACTGTGGTGAAAGTGTAGGCTTTTACCAGCTGAGTTGCATTTTGGGATATGTGGGCTGCAGTGCATTTACTTACCACTGTATGTCCCTCACATTTATGGAAATTCACTACAAAATATCTAGATTTGATACAAATAAGTATTTGTATATATTTGCAGGTGGCCCTGGTGAGTTACTCAGCTGACTATGCAAAAATGCTGCCCTTCTGTGGAGGATCACTTCTCAGTGACTTATGGTTTTTTTTTTTTTTTGCTGCATTTTAATCTCAACCTGTGACAAAGACTGCAGATAAAACTGACTCAGCTGCAAAACAACAACAACAACAACAATACAAGCAACCAAACAAACAGTCTTACATTGTAATATTCAATGATGTATAAGAGACAAAACAATTATATTCCCTCTTTGCTTTGCCATTATTTTCCCCATAGGGCCGTTCAGCTGTGGTCAAGTGAGCTTGTCCTCCACCTCCGTCGACAGGTCTCTCATAAACCCACGGTCATCAAACATGACACTCAACGGCCTGCAGGAAGCCTATTATGATGACAACATAACACAATCATATGATTACTACAACCACCCGGTGAATGATTCAGACCCATTCAACAGCTCTGTGGCCTCTGCAATAGATATACGTGCACCAAAGCCAGATTCAAACTCTTCTATAAATCCTGTCATGAGCGCTGATGATGCACGCAATGTCACTGAGACACCCAGTGAGAACCAACCGCCTTCCTGGGCTTTCTTCCCCACACTCCCCACCATCACTGCAAAGAAAAACAACAAACACAGGATTGTGGGAGGAAATGAAGCCACACCTGGAGAGATACCTTGGCAGGTACTGTATTATGGGAGACATACTGCAGACATGAGTTGAAAGTGAATGATTGACAGATGGGGTGCATTCAGGTGATTTTCTCTTCTATTGAGGTAAATAAAGAAACTTCATTTTGAAAATGAGATGTCTTGCACATAGTCACTGCTGTATTTTAGTTTAAGGACCAAAGTGCAGACACCAAGGCTAAAATGTTGCAGTGACAAGGGGCTGGGTCTAAAATAACAGGGAAACATGGGGTGGAGACAGAACAAAGACAAAGAGTACTGTGGTGAAAGTGTAGGCTTTTACCAGCTGAGTTGCATTTTGGGATATGTGGGCTGCAGTGCATTTACTTACCACTGTATGTCCCTCACATTTATGGAAATTCACTACAAAATATCTAGATTTGATACAAATAAGTATTTGTATATATTTGCAGGTGGCCCTGGTGAGTTACTCAGCTGACTATGCAAAAATGCTGCCCTTCTGTGGAGGATCACTTCTCAGTGACTTATGGGTCATCACTGCGGCCCACTGTCTGATTCCTAAAAAAATTTATTTCGTCAGAGTCGGTAAGAAACAACATCTATACTCACAACCTAAATCTAAACGCAAACATTTCAGTTAATGTCAGCTTGTGTTAAAGGACCAGGTGGGTTATTTGCATGTTTTACTCCGATAAGCATAAATAATTACGAAGTATTTTCAAAAACAGATCCTATTGACAATTGATATGCATTTACTCTGTTGTCATCAAAGCATTTTATTGTCATACTAAAATTGTTTTGTTGGACATGCTTTTTACTATAATGTTGTGCTGCTTCTTTAATTCTGAGCAAGGAAACTACTTCAGAAGCTTCAAAACCCATCACCCACTACCTGGTGCTCAGAATTATATAATTGTTATCTACTTATATTTTTAGGTGAACATGATGTGAGTCAGGATGAGGGTCCAGAGCGAGACCATGTGGTAGCAGATGAGCACATCCACCACAGTTACAATTATACTGAGTCACCATATAATCATGATATTGCACTGCTGAAGCTTGCTGATCCAGTGGAAATGTCTGACCAACGGCGTCCCATCTGCCTAGGCCCCAAAGACTTTATAGAGGACATAACGAGAGAGTCCAGAAACTCTCTGGTGAGTGGCTGGGGAACACTGAGGTCCCTGGGCCTCACGGCCCCTAAGCTTCAGAAGCTGGAGGTCCCCTATGTGGAACGCACCTTGTGTAAACAGAGCAGCCGGGACCACATCACACGCTTTATGTTCTGTGCCGGTTACCACAGTGAACAAAAGGATTCATGTCAAGGGGACAGTGGGGGCCCGCATGCCACCAATTACAAGGGCACTTGGTTCCTGACAGGCATCATCAGCTGGGGGGAGGGGTGTGCCCAGTACGGGAAGTATGGCATCTACACTCGACTGTCACAGTACTACACATGGATCAGTCAGACAACAAGACTTGAAGTCAGCAACTGACAAATTGAGTCATGTTTTGGAATAATGCAGGTAGCAGTCTGAAAAAAAGGTTTTTACTTGTTCAACCACTGAGGAAGTGTTTTGCTCTACTGAATCAAGTTTTAATGTTAATTTTAACTTTCCAATAAAATCAGAATATCTGAGTAATTGCATGCTTAAATATTGAAAATGTAAGCCTTGAAGCTCTTCATACATTTGATTTCAAAAGCTATGCATGAAAATATATTTAATGCAAACTTTATGTATAAGTAGGGTTGCCAAATGCCAAGGAACGGAAAAGGCTTCCTGGAAAAATCAAAATTCAATTTGGGATAATTTTGGCGTATTTAGCAGATTGATCACATGTAAGTAAAATGCCTGGAAAAATGCAAATTCAAATGGAAGGCAGTTCTGGGGCAACAATAAATGCACAATAAATTTTTAATTAAATTCATTTTGGCTGCTTATACCTTATTGTATGGACTATGCATTGCCAGTCCTCTGCTGTGCTTTGTAGTTTGGTGGTGTTGGTGCTGAAAGAACAACTCTTGTACAGTACAGTGCATCCAAATCGTTTTTACTTTCATATTTTGATGATATGAAAGGTCAGAGTTGTCTAATTTGTGGCTGCACCTCTATCTGTGATTGCTGGACTCGGTAAAGTCTGTCTTTGTTTACGGTCTGAGAGTGCCCACCACCCTCGGATTACTGGGATATAGAGTTGACAACCCTATATTTAAGCCAAAGCTAAAGAAAATGTAAATGTTGATGTTACATTTCTGGGCTTAAAAGTAAAAACTGTATTTTCCAAAGTGTCAGACTATTCCTTTGAAGGCCTTGCACACCCACACAGAGCTATGCTAACAATGACATATCACTAAGCTTCATAAAGGTGAGCTCAGATCAACACTGTCAATGTAAAAGTGACTTGCACACTGTGGGGTACTGCCACTGGAGCATGAATTATTTTAAACATGCTGCAAGCTGTATATGCTATACATAAGCTGTATGTCTAACAGGCAAGCTACGATTATACACACATTCCACTGGACCATTATTTAAAGTTTAATAGGCCTGTTTCACAGCAGACATTTGTACTTGTCATAACCGGAAAAGCAGGAGTCAAATTAACATTGTTAAATATGGGCTCAGTTCCATTTAAGTGTGTCTGTGACTCATGCTAGTGTGAGCCACACAGTGGCAAGGCCCTGAAACTATTACAGCTTAAAAATGTGCAGCCATTACCAAAATTATTAATGACATCTGTTTTCCTACTGTAATATGCTATGTCAAAATGTCTGTTTCTGTTAAGAAAGCAATTAAATGCCATTTTACCACTGAAGTAATAAATGGGCATCACATTTTTGTGTGGCTGCACCATAAGAATGACCAAGATGTTAGCTCTGCCCTCTAACAGGTCCAGCAAATCAGTACAGTTAAGTAGATGTCAATCAAGCACAATCTGCACATGCCAACATAGTCCTAAGAAGAGGTCTAATCAGGCAACATCAGAAAAAATGAAGCTTCGTCAGCAGGCCTGCAAAAACCTACATGATGTAGAGTAGGGAAAAAAATCACACAAGTCAGATTGATTCACATAAATAATCCTGTGCTTATATTTTGGAAAATAATTAAATACATTATGCATTATAATACAAGCTTTCACAATGATCCAAAATACCAAAAAGTGCATAATGAGCAAAAACACACAGACCACGATTGACTTGTAATGTTACAGCATATCCAGTGTTTGGTGGGTTTCATATAAAGTTGACACAGTGATAGTTTGTTAAATATCATGTGACACATCTGTTTTGTTTTGTTTTTTTATATATCATGTGACACATCTGTTTTGTTTTTTTGTTTTTTTTAAACTTTATTCAGTGTCGAGGTTCGTCACA